>NW_026971194.1:0-1000 GCF_963678635.1 Symsagittifera roscoffensis
TTCTATTTTTTTTGTTTTTAAGAAAAAAAAAGAAAAAAAACAATAATTTAAGTATTATGTCTTTCGAAAACTTCCGTTGTAGTTGTCGTCCAAGTGAATGGAAATGATTAACTCGACCGTTCAATCACCAAAACTCCGATTATATTTTAGGTGAAGTGAAGATTAAAATTGATCCCAAGTGGGTTTATCTTCGCTTATTGGTCACATATTTTAAGCCACCAAATTTACACAACATGCTTTGAAGGTATCTTCTGGAGTTTTATTTGTTGTCTTTGAATTAAAATTTACGTTTTCTTAGTGCAGTGTCAAATCGATCACCGCTTCTGCTTTTTAGGTTAAAATTTAGGCGGAATTTAATTAAGTTGACCTCAACTCTTAAACTTTTGACTTCCATACTTACAAAAATTGCTCAGAGTCTGAATCAAAAAGTGAAATTTTGCACTTTAATTCTTATTTCAATTCTCGGGATTGAATAGCTTAGCTTTAACCCTAGCGCTCTTGGGGAGGGATCTAGTCTAGGTACCCTTAGGACGGTGAGTTATTGAGGACTAGATCCCTAAATATAAACTTCCCGTCAATAACGAAGACTTAACGTCAATCTTGTTTGAACGTTTTCTACTGCTAAAATTGCGATAAGAATGCATTAAGCCTTAGAATGTTGGTCTGAACATAACTTAGCAGTCTAAATCCAGAGCTAAAATTTATGTTTCTTTTTGCCCAAAATGTTTCATCAACTTAGATCGAAGGGATTTAGAAACCAATCCCTGTGACAATAGATTTTTAAGTCATTTAACTGGCGGCGCCGCGGCGCTCTCAGTTAATCTGCTACTTTTCGATATTATGGTGCAGCAATATTTCTTACAAATGTTACAAAAATAGACCAAAGATATACGTTATTGTGTATTTAGTCCATATGTCAAAGTTCATTACGGAAACAATTTTTCGGTAATGAAAATTTTCATGCAGGGTAAGAAAGACAAAAAAAAGCTATTTGAAAAAA
>NW_026971195.1:0-51000 GCF_963678635.1 Symsagittifera roscoffensis
CATACATACTAGCATTTTATAAATAATTATATATATATATATATATATATATATATATATATATATATATATATCAACACTCGTTTATTCAAATTACATATAAAATACCTAGTGAGAACTATGTAAATATCTGAAACAAAAATTTCAATGATTGTAATGGTTAGTTGTATTTCTTATTAGAATTATCTAGGTTAAAAAATTAATGATTACTTTCGTAAAAAACACATCACACGCTGTAGGTCTATTTAGAAAGAGAAATACAGTTCAACGTAGTATCTGGTACACTTTTAGTATGTGGTAAAATATTCAGAATTCAAGAGCAAAAAAACTTGAGATGATTTGTTTTTCTACTTACAGTCCCACTTCTGATGTCATAATTTTAATCACATAAGTGAGTTTATAAATATGAATAATTATATTCAAATGTATATAATCACAAACATACAAAGTAGACATTAGTCATGCTTCCATATGCTCATGAGTTTTGATCACAACGGACGCCTATATACATGCACTGAAGTTACGTATACCAAATATGATAGATTATCTGTGCCCATTTAAGATCCGGTGAAACAATCTTGAATAATGAAGAGAAGTAAAAAGAAGAATTTGGATTGATTTTGACATCAAATTGTATTTCCAACTACAGTTATATAAATAAAATGATTAGAAACATTTTTAAAAACAACATGCCTCCACACCTTTTTTTTGCTAAAACAATCTCAATGCAAGCAACCCAGAAAACTTGTAAGAATTGAACATGCAAAGCACACGTATACACAAAATTATAATACTTTGTAGTATCTGGTTTGAGATTATGAAACATTTTTAAAAACAACATGCCTATACACTTTTTTTGCTATAACAATTTCAATGCAAGCAACCCATAAAACATGTAAGAATCGAACTTGCAAAATATAAGTATACACATAATTATAATACTTTGTAGTATCTGGTTTGATTATAGTACAGATACAATACCTAGTGAATAGTTCTAGAAGTTGTTGATGAATGTGGAATAAAAGCTAGCATGAGTTCAATTTGATGGTTTTAACTCTAGCTTTTGTTGCACTTCTTAACATATGAAACATAAAAACGAACAATTACACATACCTATATGCACAAGCGTAAAAATGTTAAACGCGTAAGAATTAAAGTTCAAGCTTTTTGGAAACATGCTCTTGTCAGACATTGATAGATTATACACAGCCTAGCAAAATTGGATAAGTTTACCAGCAGATTAACACGCTCCTGTAATTTTATATCGGATTTAATTGTAATGGGCTTCTTTTTGGAAAGTTTTCGGAATGCGAACTGACATATACACCCATTCAGAAATTTCAATCAAACATGTGGAAATTTATGTGTACATTTTAGATTAGCCGCTGAATACAAGATATGAATGCGAATCGAAAACTATTCTGTGTTTAATTACTTGTCCAAAACCGTTCAATTTTCAAGAACAGAAGAACACTCGATAAAATTATTGTTTTATAAGTTTAAAGTTAGACAAGATGTGGTCTGGATTATAAAGAACAAAGGTTTTATCAGCTATATTTTTCAATTCTTGTTCTGTTTTTAGCACAAAAAATACGCCAATGCAAGCGCGTACTCACTTTATTTGATACATAATCTTACCCGTTTCAATTAAGTGTTTGCACTCCGTTACCGGAAAAATTTCAAAAATTTATTCAAATGTTTTGACTGATTCGGCTCAAGAACGTACTATTTTTCACACGACTCGTCACTGAGAATTCCTTTCCTTTTTAGACAACAGTCAAATAATGATAATTGTCAGTCTGTAATACGTGATTCTTTTTGTCTGAATGTGTGTATATACTCGTCTTTTTTCTGTTTGTATGTATGCATATACTTATTTAAGTATGGTAGTTTGTTGCACTCTGTTTATAATTGTGTGTATGTATGTTTGCATAAATGTATGAATTTATGTGTTTATGTCGGTGTCTACGTATGTTGCGATGTATTCGTGTTTGTATATATGTATGTATGTATGTAAGTATGTACTTATGTATGTATGTATGTATGTATGTATGTATGTAAGTATGTACTTATGTATATATGTATGTATGTATGTATGTATGTATGTATGTATGTAAGTATATATGTATGTATGTATGTATGTATGTATGTATGTGTGTATGTATGTATGTATGTATGTATATATGTATGTATGTATATATGTATGTATGTATATATGTATGTATGTCTGTATGTATGTATGTATGTATGTATGTATGTATGTATGTATGTATGTATGTATGTATGTATGTATGTATGTATGTATCTATGTATGTATGTATGTAAGCATGCATGATTGTAATTATGTATTGATGTATACAAGTATGTGTGTATGTATAAATTTTTGTATGTCTCTTTGTCTGAAGGTCTTTAAGTAAGACTCTATTTGTGTGTGATCATACACATAAATGTATATATGCATGTATGTATGAATGTATGTATGAGCATATGTGTTTGAGTAGGTTGTATTTATGTATATTCGTAAGTATGTTTGTATTAGTTTCTTTGAGTAAGATTTCATATTTGAATGCTTTTATATATTGTTTTAAATGTGTGTGCCTGTATCTAATATTATATCAGTTTAAAATAAAATGAGCTTATTCTTGGAAAGTTTTCGGGATGCGAACTGACATATACACCCATTCAGAAATTTCAATCGAACAAATGGAAAGTTATGAGTACAATTTAGATTAGCCGCTGATTACAAGATATGAATGCGAATCGAAAACTATTCTGTGTTTAATTACTTGTCCAAAATCGTTCAATTTTCAAGAACAGAAGAACAGTCGATAAATTTATTGTTTTATAAGCCTAAAAGATAGACAAGATGTGGTATTGATTATACAGAACAAAGGTTTTATCAGCTATTTTTTTCAATTCTTGTTCTGTTTTTAGCACACAAATTACGCCAATGCAAGCGCGTACTCACTTTATTTGATTCACAATCCTACCCGTTTTAATTAAGTGTTTGCACTCCGTTACCGCAAGAGTTTCAATTAGGTATTCAAAAATTTTGACTGACTCGGCTCAAGAACGTACTATTTTTCACACGACTTGTCACTGAGAATTCCTTTCCTTATTAGAGAACAATCAAATAATGATTAATGTCACTCTGTAAAACGTGATTCTTTTTGTCTGAATGTGTGTATATACTCGTGTTTTTTCTGTTTGTATGTATGCATAGACTTATTTATGTATGATAGTTTGTTTGCACTCTGTTTATAATTGTGTGTATGTTTGTTTGCATAAATGTATGAATTTATGTATTTATGTCGGTATCTACAAATGTTGCGATGTATTCATGTTTGTATGTATGTATGTATGTATGTATGTATGTATGTATGTAGGTATGTATGTATGTATGTATGTATGTATGTATGTATGTATGTATGTTTATATGTATGTATGTATGCATGTATGTATGTATGTATGTATGTATGTATGTGTGTATGCATGTATGCATGTATGTATAAATGTATGTGTGTATGTACGTATGTATGTATGTATGTATGTATGTAAGCATGCATGATTGTAATTATGTATTGATATATTCAAGTATGTGTGTATGTATAAATTTTTGTATGTCTCTTTGTCTGAAGGTCTTTAATTTAGACTCTATATGTGTGTGTTCATACGCATATATGTATATATGCATGTATGTTTGAATGTATGTATGAGCATATGTGTTTGATTAGGTTGTATGTATGTATATTCGTAAGTATTTTTGTATTAATGTCTTTGAGTAAGATTTATTTTTGAATGCTTTTATATATTTCTTTAAATGTGTGTGTCTGTATCCATGTAAGTATGTTTGTATGTATGTCTGTAATTTTGTATGTACGTTTGCATGAATCTCTTTAAGTAACTATTTAAACTTGTTTGTAAATATGTAATTATGTATGTATGTATCTATGCATGCATGAATGTATGTATGTCTAGTATGTACGTATGTGTGTGTGTGTGTGTATGTATGTATGTATGAATGTATGTATGTATGTATGTATGTATGTATGTATGTATGTATGTATGTATGTATGTATGTATGTGTGTATGTATGTATGTATGTATGTATGTGTGACTGTATGTATGTATGTATGTATGTATGTAAGTATGTATGTATGTATGTATGTATGTAAGCATGCATGTTTGTATTTATGTATGTATGCGTTCAAATTTTGTGTAAGTATAAATTTTTGCATGTCTGTTTGTATGAATCTCTTTGAGTCAGACTTTAAATGGCTATGTTCATATGCATGTGTGTATGTATGCATGTATGTATGTATGGTTCTATGTATAAGCGTATGTATTTAAGGAGGTTTGTATGCGTGTATTCTCGTATGTATATTTGTATTAATGTCATTAAGAAACTTTTTTATATTTGGATTTATGTATACATACATTTAAGTATATGTGTATGTATGTATGTATGTAAGTATGTTTCCATGTTTGTATGTACTTTGTCTGAATGTTTGTATGAATCTCTTTAAGTGACTGTTTTTATTTGTTTGTAAAATAGTAAGTATGTATATATGTATGTATATAAGCATGTATGTATGCATAGTTGTATGCAGTATGTGTGTATGTATAAATTTTTGTATTTCTGTTTGTATGAATGTCTTTGAGTAAGACTTTAAATGTGTATGTTCATATGCATGTATGTATGTATGCATGTATGTATGTATTTATGGTTTTATATATAAGCGTATGTATTTAAGGAGGTTTGTATGCATGTATTCTCGTATGTATAAATGTTTTAATGTCTTTAAAAAAGATTTTAAATTTGGATGAATGTATACATACATTTAAGTATGTGTGTATGCATGTCTGTATGTAAGTATGTATGTATGTATGTATGTGTGTACTTTGTCTGAATGTTTGTATGAAGGTCTTTAAGTGACTGTTTTTATTTAATTGTAAATATGTAAGTATGTATATATGTATGTGTATAGGCATGTATGTATAGTTGTATGCAGTATGTGTGTATGTTTGTAATTATGTATGTATTTAAGTATGTGTGTATGTATCAGTTTTTGTATGTCTGTTTATATGAATGTGTTTCAGTAGGATTTCAGTTTTGAATGTATGTATGTATGTATGTATGTATGTATGTATGTAAGTAATTTTGTATGTATGTATGTAATTTTGTATGTACGTTTGTATGAATGTCTATAAGTAACTATTTTCATTTGTATGTAAATATGTAATTATGAATGTTTGTATCTATGTATGCATGTATGTATGTATGTATATCTGTATGTATTTGTGTGTTTATTTATACATGTATGTATGATTGTATTCAATATTCAGTATGTGTGTATATATTTATTTTGTATGTAAAATTGTATGAATGTCCTTGCATAAGTTTTTATGTGTGTTTGTATGTATGTGTGTAAAAAAATATGTACGACTATATCTTTTAAATAAACATGTAAGTTTGCAACTTATGCAAAAGTATTTTTCTTTTTATGTATATACAAGTATGTAACGTTTTATGTTTTGTGGGTTTATGCATGTTTGAGTATTTGTGTAATCGTTTGTTGTATTTTATACAAAAGTATATAAGTAACACAATCCAAATCTTTCTCATATTTCTTCTTAGGTTTCCTAATAAACAACCAGAAAGTATAATGATAGTTTTTTTTATTTTTTTTTATTTGCAATTATACCTGATAAATTGTTTTAAATTTTCCTCAAAATGTTTGATCTTCCAGTTATCCTAAGTACAAAAAATACAATTTGAAAAAGTGGCATATGCAGCTTCATTTTTAATTTCAATTTATCTGCAGTCATTGACCATGAAAACTTTACTTAAATCATAACAGGAAAAAATAGTTTTCAAGTTTTTGCAAAATTTTGTCGATGGAGGGAGCAAACAACAAGTCCAGTTGGCGACCGCATGGAGTCCAAAGTGTTTGATGAACTGTTGCTCATAGAGATAATGATTACGATAAACCAAAATAATTTCAGAAGAAATTTATGGTTTATTGAGAATCAATGACCGTGCAGATGAACATGATCGATAGACGGATGGCAGAAAAAAACATGCTGCTGGTAGAGCTAGAGACGGTAAGCGAGCAAAGTTTAAATGACAGGTCTTGTATAATTGAAGGATAATTGATGAATCTCTAAAAATCACAAACTTTTGATGGTTTACATTTGAAAAGTCATAATATTGAATCAAACTTAAAAACCGAAAGAAGTGCAGCAGTTGTGTAATCAGATAATCAGTCAGTAGACACTTTATTTAAATTCAAGATTTATAAGTTGATAGAGCTTTTTTTGATAATGGCTTAAAAACTTACGCCTTTTGTTTTGAGATAAATAGCAAGTCTTTCTGCATTGAGGCTCAAAAGTTTAATTGCTCTAAGTAAAATTTCTGAACTCAATCGGTACAAGAAAACATAACAATTTTTATATTTCTAACTTAAACATGTCTTTGTTAGTCGTTCCAGCTTAAGATAACACAACGTAATTGATTTTTATCAAAAAGCATTAAAACTACGAAATGGCATTTCACCATTTCGAAAACTGCTGTAGCCCAATTGGTGTGAAAGCATCGTTAGTGTGAAGCCACTGTCATCCCGATGGAATCCAAGGATTCAGGTAGAATGTTGATGATAAGGCTTGATTTTTTATCTGACAATTTCAAAAAACTAAAAGTTTTTCGAAAACAAGCCTTGTTAAAAAAGAAGACAAATATCGATACAAAAAATAAAAGACATAGCATGGTTTCTAACTGTTTTAATCCGGCTAGTGATCAGAGAAAGCATGGATAACGAAAGCATGGATAACCTCAAAAATATTTTGAAAGAAAGGTCGAACTCTTACTAACACAATTAGTTGTAGATGAGTAATTATATACTTGGGTCAAAAACCATCGTTATTTGAAAAGCAATAGCGTGATCAGGGAAACAGTCAAGAGATCAGATTTGTTTTTAAAAATTCAAAGTTTGTTTTGTTGAGCAAAAGGTTAATCAATGATAACTGATAGCGCGCAAAAGTTTTGAATGGAAAACTCTAGCTAAAACTAGTTGTTTGACATTAACTACAAGATACTGAGAAAACCGACCAGATTGCAGTACCAAACTAAACAGTTAAATAATTGCATAACCCTTTATTGGAAACAGTAAAATATTTGGATGCACAAAGTATAACCCCAAATTCATATCAAGTTTTGAGTTTGTATCTATACCTTCTCTTAGTTTTTCTTCCAGCTTTCTCAGTTTGTCTTTAACCTTCATTTGTTTTCAAGTACTTTTTCTTTCTTTTTACGTTCAAATAGATCATTAGTTTTTGCCAAAATAGGGCTGGCGGCCGCCGCACTTGACGAAATTTCCTTTCTTTGCATTTCAGCAATAATACATGCGTTTTTCAAGGAAATCGTTCACCGCCGCCAACAGTTAGGCTACGCTGCCAAAATCTTGTGCTTTTATATATACCACATAGTTTAGTTGCATTAGGTTCAATTGGTTGCATATAACAGATTTATAACGTCATTTTACATGTAAACAAGCCAATAGCTTCAAACTTTAGAAGGGAAAACATGCATCAACCGAAACTTAATGACAAACCTTTTCCATAGAGTGCCCAAATATGACCAATTTTAACCCCCCCTTATAATATGTGTGCCCAAAAATTTTGGTGTTTTAACCCCTTTGGGGGTTAAAGTGGTCATTGCAACGGCACAGTGAAAAAAAGGGGTTAAAATTGGTCATTTTCCTAGCCACTTTTTTATACTACTCACCAGTGGTTAAAATGAAGTCTTTCTTGGTGAATTTTTGCTGTCTTGACTACTACTTTTCTGGAGGTACCCAAAATAGGATCGTTAGATGTTCCAAAAGTTCATCGTTACATAAAATGGCGAGTTTTTAAAAAACATTTGTTTCTGATGTTACAATCGTAAATGAAAAAAATAGTACTGGAGAATAATATGTATTAAATTGCTTTCTCAATTGCACCTTAAAAGTCTTTAAAGGGATATAATAAGATTGTTATCTCTTATTGTTCAATTTGCGGATAGATAGCAGGATGTTATGATCCAGTCCAAAACTTTTTGACCGGGAGGCAATCAAATCAAAATTCAACTTTGTTTGTCAAACAGATACATTTAATAATAATTGTGCCTATTTTATTTTGCAAAATACAATAAAAAACACTTGATTTTTCAGTCAAGTCCTTTTTCTCAAATACTGCTGAGTTTACAAACCTTTTGCTCTGAAGCCGAGGAAAAAACTTTTTAAGATCTTGAAAAATTAACAAAGATAGCAAAGAATTTTTAACAACTTTGGTTTTAGATCGGATATTGAACAGTCTAAAAAAATATTTAAAAATTCTCTAAACATTGAACAATGGCCATGGTGCTCCAAAAGAGAAATTCGAGCTTTTAATCAATCTGAAAATTATTTTCAAGATTCTTTGAGACTTTTCCAAGAATACTAAAGATCTTTGAAAAACTGATCAGAATAGAAACAAAAATTCGGCAGTTTTGTTAGAGCATCAGTACTAACAACATTTATTGTTGTTAAAAAAAAGTTTACAAGAAAAACCAGGAGCTTTTTTTTCTCAAAATTTAGTTAACAAAAGATTTTTTTATTTTGGTGTTTCTCTGGCTTGAAAAATCTTGCATCTTCCAGATAATTTCCATCATGCATTTTCAAATTTCCCTTCTATAGTTTCTTAGAAGGCCCATTTTTTTGTTTTCAAAGACAATGAAGAACTAGGCCTTTTAAGAAACTATATTAGGGAAATTTCAGAATTTCTGTAGACCACAGGTATTTGCCTTTTCAAGCAAACATATTAGACATTATTCAGTTCAAGACCTAGTTACAACTTGTAACTATGTTGAGCTCTCAGTTTTCTTGTCGAACAAATCCCTGAAAATGATTCTTCAGTTTTGAATTAGATGCAAAGATTGTTCGTTTAGTCATAATCATCAAATTTTTTTGCTGAAATCAAAAAAGATAAAAGCTGATCACAGTTTTGGATTTATGTATGCTCTTATTCATGGATTGAATTGCTTTAATTGTTTATCCAAGTTGCTTCAAGCTGATCATCGCTTCAAGTTTTGGAAATTAGATACAGAAATCGGTCTTTAATTAGATGATTAAAAATGTTGCACATAAGTCCAGTGACTATTGTTTTTGTGGTTATCTATTGACTTTGTGGCCGAAAAAATGGGACATTTTTAAACCAAACCGTAGATAATTATTCAAAAGCACGGGTGCAATAAAAAAAAAATTTCAAAGTAAATTTTCCATCTTTGTTGCAAATCATTGAAAAACTTCATAATAGTTATTATATTTGGCTTATTTTTTCGCTCAAATTTGATTAAAAATTTTTGATATTTCATTTTTCTGTTTGTGCCGAGCTACAGTGTGAACTTGATGACTGAGAGCTCAGCTGTCGCTAGAGAATCAAGCTTCAGTTTCACCGCAGATGCTTCACATGTACTCGCACCAGACGGGGGACAGCTACCCGTGAGTCCGATGACTTAAGTGAATCCGATAACTCTAGTGACGAATACAACGAGGGATACTAGAAATGCAATGTTGCGACACCGAAGACTAGGGCACCTCAACCAAGAAAATCTTTCATCGCTTGTCAGTGTTGGTGAGCTAGGGTTCTGCAAAATGTGTACAGTTTCCAAGATGCATGAAATAGCAGTGCCTAAGAAGACTGACAGCAGAGCATCGGCAGTGGGACAACGGGTCTCCAGTGACCTTCAGGGACCATTTGAAATAGCGAGTATGCATGAAGCACGCTATGCCTTGAGCTTCATAGACGACTTCAGTCAGCTGGCTGTGGTCAAGTACCTGATGAAAAAGAAAGATGCTCTACTGAAAAACCAGGAGATTGTGGCTGAGAATGGAGCACCGAAGGGCCTGCGAACTATCAATGATGTTGAGTATTCGTCGAATGCAAATAGGAGATTTTGTAGAGAGTCCCAGGTGAAGCAAGAGTTCACTGTGCCCAATACTCCCCAACAAAATGGTATAGCAGATCACTACAACAGCGTGATCATCGAGATGACTCGATGTCTGCTGGCTGTAGCAAAGCTACCGAAGATGTTCTGGTTGCGGGCAAGGTCGACAGCTGTGAGAAGTTGGAACTTGTGTCCCACATCCAGCAAAGAAAAGCGGCTTTAACAGACGGAGTTGCTCTATAGGAAACCATCAAAAGCGATTTATTTGCGAAAAAAATTCAGTTGACTGACATTTTATCTGGATTGAGGCAACAGACGGAAAATGGATGCAAAGAGCAAGAAAAGTAAACTCATTGGCTGCAACGAGGAGAGCAAAGCCTACTTGCTGATGTAACTAGAGACAAGACGAGAGCTGTGAGCATGAAGCATGACATTCAATGAAAACATCATCAAGATGAATCCATTGATGACAGTGAGCCATTACAAACCCTGGAGCAAATAATCGAGGGATGCATTGATATTGAGCAATCAAGGACGAAGACAACCAGCAAAGCACGATGCGCGCCAACTCAGAGTGATACTGCAGACTCAGTGGGGGCTACTGAAGAGAATCAGGCTGAGGAGGAAGCATTAGATTCACAAGCTACCGACCATCCAGTGCAGAGAACCGTTAGGACAAGAAACCCACCAATTGGAGAGGGACTGGCCTGAGTAACCCATGATTCAGTGACTGTAATTCAAGAGCCAAGAGGCTATTCAGAAACAGTGTCTGGACCCAAAAAGGAGCAGTGGCTGGCAGCTATGGCTTTAGAGGTGAAGTCTCTAGAAGCTATGGGAACATGGACACTTGTGATAGACCAAAATCTCGAAAAGTACTTCTTGGACGATGGGTTCTTGCTGTAAAGAGAGATGTAATAGGACAATTGGGGCGCTTCGAAGCCCGATATGTAGTGAAAACAATCAAGAAAGTCGAAGGATATGACTTCAATTAGACGTTTGCTCCGACCTGTAAACCCGAAACAAAGAGGATAATGCGAGCTTTGGGGGGCAAAAGAAGATCATGTACTTCATCATATGGATGATGTTACGTCAACTTTCCTCAACTCTCCTCTAACAGATGCAGTTTATATGGAGCAACCAGATGGGTTCAGCAGCAGTGACAGCCAAGTGTGAGTGCTTGCTTCAACAAAGTCTCTATGGGCTGCAGCAATAATTTTTTTTGCTCACGATGAGGATTTGGATTAATGACATCAATGGTTGCAGATGTTTAGTCGAAGTTGACCAGGTGGGAAGCCGCTGCTCCAAAAGGTTCAAGATGGATGACAGAGGCGCATTTCCTGGTTCTTGGTAGTGCAGATCAAGCAATCACCAGGAACGGTAACAAAGAATCAATGAAATAGCATCGACACCTGCTTTGAGCGTTTAGGCATAGCTGAATGCAAATCAGTGAGCACACCAGCGGACATCAGCGTACAATTGTTGAAGAAATACTGCCCTGAAGCTGGGTCAACCGCGGCAGTGTCCATGAAGGACGGGTTCTACAGAGGTACTGTGGGCTCATTATTGTGGGAAACCATCAAAAGCGATTTATTTGCGAAAGAAGTTCGTTGCCTGACATTCTATCTGGATCGAGGCAACAGACGGAAAATGGATGCAAAGAGCAAGAAAAGTAAATTCATTTGCTGCAACGAGGAGATCAAAGCCTACTTGCTGATATAACAAGAGACAAGACGAAAGGTGTGAGCATGAAGCATGACATTCAATGAGAACATCATCAAGACTCCATTGATGACAGTGAGCCATTACAAACCCTGGAGCTATTAATCGAGGGATGCATTGATATTGAGCAACCAAGGACGACGACAACCAGCAAAGCACGATGCGCGTCAACTGAGAGTGATCCTGCAGACTCAGTGGGGGCTACTGAAGAGAATCAGGCTGAGGAGGAAGCATTAGATTCACAAGCTACCGACCATCCAGTGCAGAGAACCGTTAGGACAAGAAACCCACCAATTGGAGAGGGACTGGCCTGAGTAACCCATGCTTCAATGACTGTAAATCAAGAGCCAGGAGGCTATTCAGAAACAGTGTCTGGACCGAAAAAGGAGCAGTGGCTGGCAGCTATGGCTTTAGAGAAGAAGTCTCTAGAAGCTATGGGAACATGGACACTTGTAATAGACCAAGATCTCGAAAAATACTTCTTGGACGATGGGTTCTTGCTGTAAAGAGAGATGCAATAGGACAATTGGGGCGCTTCGAAGCCCGAAATGTTGTGAAAACACTCAAGCAAGTGGAAGGAATTGACTTCAATTAGACGTTTGCTCCGACCTGTAAGCCCGAAACAAAAAGGGTAAAGCTGACTTTGGGGGCAAAAGATGATCATGTTTTTCATCAGAAGGATGTTAAGTCAATTTTCCTATACTCTCCTCTAACAGATGCAGTTTCTATGGAGCAACCAGATGGGTTCAGCAGCGGTGACAGCCAAGTGTGCTTGCTTCAACAATTTTTTTTTGCTCACGATGAGGATTTGGATAAATGACATCATTGGTTGCAGATGTTTAGTCGAAGTTGACCAGTTGGGAAGCCGCTGCTCCAAAAGGTTCAAGATGGATGACAGAGGCACATTTCCTGGTTGTTGGTAGTGCAGATCAAGCACTCACCTGGAACGGTAACAATGAATCAACGAAATAGCAGCGACAACTGCTTTGAGCGTTTAGGCCCAGCTGAATGAAAATCAGTGAGAACACCAGCGAACATCAGCGTACAATTTTTGAAGAAGTACTGCCCTGAAGCTGGGTCAGCCGCAGCAGTGTCTATGAAGGACGGGTTCTACATAGGTATTGTGGGCTCATTATTGTGGGAAACCATCAAAAGCGATTTATTTGCGAAAGAAGTTCGGTTGCCCGACATTCTATCTGGAACGAGGCAACAGACGGAAAATGAATGCAGAGAGCAAGAAAAGTAAATTCATTGACTGCAACGAGGAGAGCAAAGCCTACTTGCTGATGTAACTAAAGACAAGACGAGAGGTATGAGCAAGAAGCATGACATTCAATGAGAACATCATCAAGATGACTCCATGGTTGACAGTGAGCCATTACAAACCCTGGAGCTATTAATCGAGCTTCTTGCTCACATCGAAGCTTGAAGCAAAGCCTGAAGCGCGTCAACTGAGAGTGATACTGCAGACTCAGTGGGGGCTACTGAAGAGAATCAGGCTGAGGAGGAGGCATTAGATTCACAAGCTACCGACCATCCAGTGCCGAGAACCGTTAGGACAAGAACCCCAACCATTTGATACGGACTCGCCTAATTAACCCATGCTTCAGTGACTGTAATTCAAGAGCCAGGAGGCTACTCAGAAACAGTGTCTGGACCCAAAAAGGAGCACTGGCTGGCAGCTATGGCTTTAGAGGTGAAGTCTCTAGAAACTATGGGAACATGGACACTTGTGATAGACCAAAACCTCGAAAAGTACTTCTTGGACGATGGGTTCTTGCTGTAAAGAGAGATGCAATAGGACAAATGGGGCGCTTCGAAGCCCGATATGTAGTGAAAACATTCAAGAAAGTCGAATGATATGACTTCAATTAGACGTTTGCTCCGACCTGTAAACCCGAAATAAAGATGATAATGCGGGCTTTGGGGGGCAAAAATGACCATGTTTTTGATCAGATGGTTGTTAAGTCAACTTTCCTCAATTATCCTCTTTTAGAGACAGTTTACATGGAGCAACCAGATGGGTTCAGAAGCGTTGACAGCCAAGTGTGCTTGCTTCAACGAAGTCTATATGGACTGCAGCAATAACTCACGAGTTGGCTTGCTTCAACGAAGTCTCTATGGGCTGCAGCAATAACTCATGTTTGTTCACGATGAGGATTTGGATGAATGACAATATCATTGGTTGCAGATGTCAAGACGAAGTTGACCAGGTGGGAAGTCGGTTCTCCAAACGATTCAAGGTGGAGGACAGAGGCGCATTGTCCTGGTTCTTGAGAATGCAGATCAAGCAAAGCATTCACCTAGAACGGTAACAGTGAATCCATCAAATAACATCGACGACTGATTGGAGCGTTTTGGCCTAGCTGAATGCAAACCAGTGAGCACACCAGAGTACAACTTTGGAAGAATTTCTGCCCTGAAGCTAGGTCAGCCGCGGCAGTGTCCATGAAGGATTAGTACTACAGAGGTATTGTGGGCTCATTATTTTGGAAAACCATCAAAAGCGATTTATTTGCAAAAAAAGTTCAGTTGCCTGACATTCTATCTGGATTGAGGCAACAGACGGGAATTGGATACAAAGAGCAAGAGAAGTAAATTCGTCGGCTGAAACGAGGAGAGCAAAGCCTACTTGCTGATGTATCTAGAGACAAGACGAGAGGTGTGAGCAAGAAACATGACATTCATTGAGAAGATCATCAAGTTGACTCCATGGCTGACAGTGAGCCATTACAAACCCTGGAGCTATTAATCGAGGGATGCATCGATACTGAGCAACCAAGCACAACGACAACCAGCAAAGCACGAAGCGCGGCGCCAACTGAGAGTGATACTGCAGACTCAGTTGGGGCTACTGAAGAGAATCAGGCTGCCCTGAAGCTGGGTCAGCCGCAGCAGTGTCCATGAAGGACGGGTTCTACATAGGTATTGTGAGCTCATTATTGTGGGAAACCATCAAACGCGATTTATTTGCGAAAGAAGTTCGGTTGCCTGACATTCTATCTGGATCGAGGCAAGAGACGGAAAATGAATGCAGAGAGCAAGAAAAGTAAATTCATTGACTGCAACGAGGAGAGCAAAGCCTACTTGCTGATGTATCTAAAGACAAGACGAGAGGTATGAGCAAGAAGCATGACATTCATTGAGAACATCATCAAGATGACTCCATGGATGACAGTGAGCCATTACAAACCCTGGAGCTATTAAACGAGGGATGCATTGATACTGAGCAACCAAGGAAGACGACAACCAGCAAAGCACGAAGCGTGCCAACTCAGAGTGATACTGCAGACTCAGTTGGGGCTACTGAAGAGAATCAGGTTGAGGAGGAAGCATTAGATTCACAAACTACCGACCATCCAGTGCAGAGAACCGTTAGGACAAGAAACCCACCCATTGGAGAGGGACTGGCCCAAGTAACCCATACTTCAGTGACTGTAATTCAAGAGCCAGGAGGCTATTCAGAAACAGTGTCTGGACCCAAAAAGGAGCAGTGGCTGGCAGCTATGGCTTTAGAGGTGATGTCTCTAGAAGCTATGGGAACATGGACACTTGTGATAGATCAAGATCTCGAAAAGTACTTTTTGGACGATGGTTCCTGCTGTTAAGAGAGATGCAATAGGACAGTTGGGGCACTTCGAAGCCCGTTATCTAGTAAAAAAAATTCAAGCAAGTGGAAGGACTTGACTTCAATTAGACGTTTGCTCCGACCTGTAAACTCAAAACAATGACGATAACGCTGGCTTTGGAGGCAAAAGATGATCTTGTACATCATCAGATGGATGTTAAGTCAACTTTCCTCGACAATCCTCCAATAGAGGCAGTTTATATGGAGCAACCAGATGGGTTCAGCAGCGGTGACAGCCAAGTGTACTTGCTTCAGCGAAGTCTCTATGGACTGCAGGAATAACTTTTTTTTGTTCACGATGAGGATTTGGATAAATGACATCATCATTGGTTGCAGATGTCAAGACGAAGTTGACCAGGTGGGAAGCCGCTTCTCCAAACGATTCAAGATGAATATGACAGCGGCGCATTGTCCTGGAACTTGGGAATACAGATCAAGCAGTCACCTGGAACGGTAACAGTGAATCAATCAAATAACATCGACGACTGCTTGGAGCGTTTTGGCCTAGCTGAATGCAAACCAGTGAGCACACCAGTGGACATCAGCGTACAACTTTCGAAGAAGTACTGCCCTGAAGCTAGTTCAGCCGCGGCAAGGTCTATGAAAGCTGAGTACTACAGAGGCATTGTGGGCTCATTATTTTGGGAAAGCATCAAAAGCGATTTTTTTGCGAAAAAAGTTCAGTTGCCTGGCATTCTATCTGGATCGAGGCAACAGACGGGAATTGGATACAAAGAGCAAGAGAAGTAAGTTCATCGGCTGCAACGAGGAGAGCAAAACCTACTTGCTGATGTATCTAGAGACAAGACGAGAGGTGTGAGCAAGAAACATGACATTCCTTGAGAAGATCATCAAGATGACTCCATGGCTGACAGTGAGCCATTACAAACCCTGGAGCTATTAATCAAGGGATAAATTGATATTGAGCAACTAAGCACGACGAAAACCAGCAAAGCCCGAAGCGCGTCAACTGAGAGTGATACTGCAAACTCAGTGGGGGCTACTGAAGAGAATCAGGCTGAGGAGGAAGCATTAGATTCACAAGCTACCGACCATCCAGTGCCGAGAACCGTTAGGACAATAACCCCAACCAATGGATACGGACTGGCCTAATTAGCCCAAGCTTCAGTGACTGTAATTCAAGAGCCAGGAGGCTATTCAGAAACAGTGTCTGGACCCAAAAAGGAGCGGTGGGTGCCAGCTTAGGCTTTAGAGGTGAAGTCTCTAGAAGCTATGGGAACATAGACACTTGTGATAGACCAAAATCTCGAAAAGTACTTCTTGGACGATGGGTTCTTGATGTAAAGAGAGATGCAATAGGACAATTGGCTCGCTTTGAAGCTGCTTCTCCAAACGATGCAAGATGAATATGACAGAGGCGCATTGTCCTGGAACTTGGGAATGCAGATCAAGCAGTCACCTGGAACGGTAACAGTGAATCAATCAAATAACATCGACGACTGCTTGGAGCGTTTTGGCCTAGCTGAATGCAAACCAGTGAGCACACCAGTGGACATCAGCGTACAACTTTCGAAGAAGTACTGCCCTGAAGCTAGTTCAGCAGCGGCAGTGTCTATGAAAGCTGAGTACTACAGAGGCATTGTGGGCTCATTATTTTGGGAAAGCATCAAAAGCGATTTTTTTGCGAAAAAAAGTCAATTGCCTGACATTCTATCTGGATAGAGGCAACAGACGGAAAATGGATACAAAGAGCAAGAGAAGTAAGTTCATCGGCTGCAACGAGGAGAGCAAAGCCTACTTGCTGATGTATCTAGAGATAAGACGAGAGTTGTGAGCAAGAAGCTTGACATTCAATGAGAACATCATCAAGATGACTCCATGGCTGACAGTGAGCCATTACAAACCCTGGAGCTATTAATCGAGGGATAAATTGATATTGAGCAACTAAGCACGACGAAAACCAGCAAAGCCCGAAGCGCGTCAACTGAGAGTGATACTGCAGACTCAGTGGGGGCTACTGAAGAGAATCAGGCTGAGGAGGAAGCATTAGATTCACAAGCTACCGACCATCCAGTGCCGAGAACCGTTAGGACAAGAACCCCAACCATTGGATACGGACTGGCCTAATTAACCCATGCTTCAGTGACTGTAATTCAAGAGCCAGGAGGCTAATCAGAATCAGTGTCTGAACCCAAAAAGGAGCAGTGGCTGGCAGCAATGGCTTTAGAGGTGAAGTCTCTAGAAGCTATGGGAACATGGACACTTGTGATAGACCAAAATCTCGTAAAGTACTTCTTGGACGATGGGTTCTTGCTGTAAAGAGAGATGCAATAGGACAATTGGGGCGCTTCGAAGCCCGATATGTAGTGAAAACAGTCAAGAAAGTCGAAGGATATGACTTCAATTAGACGTTTGCTCCGACCTGTAAACCCGAAACAAAGAGGATAATGCGGGCTTTGGAGGGCAAAAATGACCATGTTTTTGATCAGATGGATGTTAAGTCAACTTTCCTCAACTATCCTCTTTTAGAGACAGTTTACATGGAGCAACCAGATGGGTTCAGGAGCGTTGACAGCCAAGTGTGCTTGCTTCAACGAAGTCTCTATGGGCTGCAGCAATAATTTTTGTTTGTTCACGATGAGGATTTGGATGAATGACATCATCATTGGTTGCAGATGTCAAGACGAAGTTGACCAGATGGGAAGTCGGTTCTCCAAACGATTCAAGTTGGAGGACAGAGGCGCATTGTCCTGGTTCTTGAGAATGCAGATCAAGCAAAGCAAAGCATTCACCTAGAACGGTAACAGTGAATCCATCAAATAACATCGACGACTGCGTGGAGCGTTTTGGCCAAGCTGAATGCAAACCAGTGAGCACACCAGCGCACATCAGCGTACAACTTTCGAAGAATTTCTGCCCTGAGGCTAGGTCAGCCGCGGCAGTGTCCATGAAGGATGAGTACTACAGAGGTATTGTGGGCTCATTGTTTTGGAAAACCATCAAAAGCGATTTATTTGCAAAAAAAGTTCAGTTGCCTGACATTCTATCTGGATCGAGGCAACAGACGGGAATTGGATACAAAGAGCAAGAGAAGTAAGTTCATCGGCTGCAACGAGGAGAGCAAAGCCTACTTGCTGATGTATCTAGAGACAAGACGAGAGGTGTGAGAAAGAAACATGACATTCATTGAGAAGATCATCAAGATGACTCCATGGCTGACAGTGAGCCATTACAAACCCTGGAGCTATTAATCGAGGGATGCATCGATACTGAGCAACCAAGCACAACAAAAACCAGCAAAGCACGAAGCGCGGCGCCAACTGAGAGTGATACTGCAGACTCAGTTGGGGCTACTGAAGAGAATCAGGCTGAGTAGGAAGCATTAGATTCACAAGCTACCGACCATCCAGTGCAGAGAACCGCTAGGACAAGAAACCCACCCATTGGATACGGACTAGCCTAATCAACCCATGCTTCAGTGACTGCAATTCAAGAGCCAGGAGGCTATTCAGAAACAGTGTCTGGACCCAAAAAGGAGCAGTGGCTGGCAGCTATGGCTTTAGAGGTGAAGTCTCTAGAAGCTAGGGGAATATAGACACTTGTGATAGACCAAGATCTCGAAAAGTTCTTCTTGGACGATGGGTTCTTGCTGGAAAAAGAGACGCAATAGGACAATTGGGGCTCTTCGATGCCCGATATGTAGTGAAAACTTTCAAGCAAGTGGAAGGACTTGACTTCAATTAGACGTTTGCTCCGACCTGTAAACCCAGAACAAAGAGGATAATGCTGGCTTTGGGGGCAAAAGATGATCAAGTACTTCATCAGATGGATGTTACGTCAACTTTCCTCAACTCTCTTCTAATAGAGGCAGTTTAAATGGAGCAACCAGATTGGTTCAGCAGCGGTGACAGCCAAGTGTGCTTGCTTCAACAAAGTCTCTATGGGCTGCAGCATTATTTTTTGTTTGTTCACGATGAGAATTTGGATAAATGACATCATCATTGATTGCAGATGTCAAGACGAAGTTGACCAGGTGGGAAGCCGCTTCTCCATACAATTCAAGATGTATGACAGAGGCGGCACGTCCTGGTTCTTGCAAATGCAGATCAAGCAGTCACCTGGAACGGTAAAAATGAATCAAACAAATAACATCGACAACTGCTTGGAGCGTTTAAGCTTAGCTAAATGCAAATCAGTGGGAACACCAGACGACATCAGCGTACAATTTTCGAAGAAGTACTGCCCTGAAGCTGGGTCAGCCGCGGCAGTGTCCTTGAAGGATGAGTACTACAGAGGTATTGTGGGCTCATTATTGTGGGGAAAACATCAAAAGCGATTTAGTTGCGAAACAAGTTCGGTTACCTGACATTCTATCTGGATCGAGGCAACAGACGGAAAATGGATACAAAGAGCAAGAAAAGTAAATTCATTGGCTGCAGCGAGGAGAGCAAAGCCTACTTGATGATGTAACTAGAGACAAGACGAGAGGTGTTAGCAAGAAGCATGGCATTCAATGAGAAAAACATCAAGATGACAGTGAGCCATTACCAACCCTGGAGCTATTAATCGAGGGATGCATTCATATTGAGCAACCAAGCACAACCACAACCTGCAAGCGCGCCAACTGAGAGTGATACTGCAGACTCAGTGGGGACTACTGAAGAGAGTCAGGTTGAGGAGGAAGCATTAGATTTACAAGCTACCGACCATTCAGTGCAGCGAACCGTTAGGACAAGAAACCCACCCATTGGATAGGGACTGACCTGTTTAATCCATGCTTCAATGAATGTAATTCAAGAGCCAGCAGGCTTTTCAGAAACAGTGTCTGGACCCAAAAAGGATTATTGGCTGCCAGCTATGGCTTTAGAGGTGACGTCTCTAGAAGCTATGGGAACATAGACACTTGTGATAGACCGAGATCTCAAAAATTACTTCTTGGACGATGGGTTCTTGCTGTAAAAAGAGATGCAAAAGGACAATTGGGGCACTTCGAAGCCCGATATGTAGTGAAAACATTCAAGCAAGTGGAAGGACTTGACTTCAATTAGACGTTTGCTCCGACCTGTTAACCCAGAACAAAGAGGATAATGCTGGCTTTGGGGGCAAAAGATGATCAAGTACTTCATCAGATGGATGTTACGTCAACTTTCCTCAACTCTCTTCTAATAGAGGCAGTTTAAATGGAGCAACCAGATTGGTTCAGCAGCGGTGACAGCCAAGTGTGCTTGCTTCAACAAAGTCTCTATGGGCTGCAGCATTATTTTTTGTTTGTTCACGATGAGAATTTGGATAAATGACATCATCATTGATTGCAGATGTCAAGACGAAGTTGACCTCGTGGGAAGCCGCTTCTCCATACAATTCAAGATGTATGACAGAGGCGGCACGTCCTGGTTCTTGCAAATGCAGATCAAGCAGTCACCTGGAACGGTAAAAATGAATCAAACAAATAACATCGACAACTGCTTGGAGCGTTTAAGCTTAGCTAAATGCAAATCAGTGGGAACACCAGACGACATCAGCGTACAATTTTCGAAGAAGTACTGCCCTGAAGCTGGGTCAGCCGCGGCAGTGTCCTTGAAGGATGAGTACTACAGAGGTATTGTGGGCTCATTATTGTGGGGAAAACATCAAAAGCGATTTAGTTGCGAAAGAAGTTCGGTTGCCTGACATTCTATCTGAATCGAGGCAACAGACGGAAAATGGATACAAAGAGCAAGAAAAGTAAATTCATTGGCTGCAGCGAGGAGAGCAAAGCCTACTTGATGATGTAACTAGAGACAAGACGAGAGGTGTTAGCAAGAAGCATGGCATTCAATGAGAAAAACATCAAGATGACAGTGAGCCATTACTAACCCTGGAGCTATTAATCGAGGGATGCATTCATATTGAGCAACCAAGCACAACCACAACCTGCAAGCGCGCCAACTGAGAGTGATACTGCAGACTCAGTGGGGACTACTGAAGAGAGTCAGGTTGAGGAGGAAGCATTAGATTTACAAGCTACCGACCATTCAGTGCAGCGAACCGTTAGGACAAGAAACCCACCCATTGGATAGGGACTGACCTGTTTAATCCATGCTTCAATGAATGTAATTCAAGAGCCAGCAGGCTTTTCAGAAACAAGGTCTGGACCAAAAAGGAGCATTGGCTGCCAGCTATGGCTTTAGAGGTGACGTCTCTAGAAGCTATGGGAACATAGACACTTGTGATAGACCGAGATCTCAAAAATTACTTCTTGGACGATGGGTTCTTGCTGTAAAAAGAGATGCAAAAGGACAATTGGGGCACTTCGAAGCCCGATATGTAGTGAAAACATTCAAGCAAGTGGAAGGACTTGATTTCAATTAGATGTTTGCTGCGACCTGTAAACCCAAAACAATGAGGATAATGATGGCTTTTGAGGCAAAAGATGATCATGTAATTCATCAGATGGATGTTAAGTCAACTTTCCTCAACTATCCTCTAATAGAGGCAGTTAACATGGAGCAACCAGATGGGTTCAGGAGCGGTGACAGTCAAGTGTGCTTGCTTCAACGAAGTATCTATGGGCTGCACCAAAAACTTTTGTTTGATCACGATGAGGATTTGGATAAATAACAACACCATTGGTTGCAGATGTTAAGACGAAGTTGACCAGGTGGGAAGCTGCTTCTCCAAACGATGCAAGATGAATGACAGGGGCGCATTGTCCTGGTTCTTGAAAATGCAGATCAAGCAGTCACCTGGAACGGTAACAGTGAATCAATCAATTAACATCGACGACTGCTTGGAGCGTTTTGGCCTAGCTGAATGCAAACCAGTGAGCACACCAGTGGACATCAGCGTACAACTTTCGAAGAAGTACTGCCCTGAAGCTAGTTCAGCCGCGGCAGTGTCTATGAAAGCTGAGTACTACAGAGGCATTGTGGGCTCATTATTTTGGAAAACCATCAAAAGCGATTTACTTCTATCTGATCGAGGCAACAGGCGGAAAATGGATACAAAGAGCAAAAGAAGTAAGTTTATCGGCTGCAACGAGGAGAGGAAAGCCTACTTGCTGATGTACCTAGAGAAAACACGAGAGGTGTGAGCAAGAAGCTTGACATTCAATGCGAACATCATCAAGATGATTCCATGGCTGACAGTGAGCCATTACAAATCCTGGAGCTATTAATCGAGGAATACATTGATATTGAGCAACTAAGCACGACCAAAACCAGCAAAGCACGAAACACGCCAACTGAGAGTGATACTGCAGACTCAGTGGGGGCTACTGAAGAGAATCAGGTTGAGGAGGAAGCATTAGATTCATAAGCTACCGACCATCCAGTGCAGAGAACCGTTAGGACAAAAAAACCCACCCATTGGATACGGACTGGCCTAATTAGCCCAAGCTTCAGTGACTGTAATTCAAGAGCCAGGAGGCTATTCAGAAACAGTGTCTGGACCAAAAAAAGAGCGGTGGGTGCCAGCTACGGCTTTAGAGGTGAAGTCTCTAGAAGCTATGGGAACATAGACACTTGTGATAGACCAAGATTTCGAAAAGTACTTCTTGGACGATGGGTTCTTGATGTAAAGAGAGATGCAATAGGACAATTGGCTCGCTTTGAAGCTGCTTCTCCAAACGATGCAAGATGAATTACAGAGGCGCATTGTCCTGGTTCTTGAAAATGCAGATCAAGCAGTCACCTGGAACGGTAACAGTGAATCAATCAAATAACATCGACGACTGTTTGGAGCGTTTTGGCCTAGCTGAATGCAAACCAGTGAGCACACCAGTGGACATCAGCGTACAACTTTCGAAGAAGTACTGCCCTGAAGCTAGTTCAGCCGCGGCAGTGTCTATGAAAGCTGAGTACTACAGAGGCATTGTGGGCTCATTATTTTGGAAAACCATCAAAAGCGATTTACTTGCGAGAAAATTTCAGTTACCTGACATTCTATCTGGATCGAGGCAACAGGCGGAAAATGGATACAAAGAGCAAAAGAAGTAAGTTCATCGGCTGCAACGAGGAGAGCAAAGCCTACTTGCTGATGTACCTAGAGAAAACACGAGAGGTGTGAGCAAGAAGCTTGACATTCAATGAGAACATCATCAAGATGACTCCATGGCTGACAGTGAGCCATTACAAACCCTGGAGCTATTAATCGAGGAATACATTGATATTGAGCAACTAAGCACGACCAAAACCAGCAAAGCACGAAACACGCCAACTGAGAGTGATACTGCAGACTCAGTGGGGGCTACTGAAGAGAATCAGGTTGAGGAGGAAGCATTAGATTCATAAGCTACCGACCATCCAGTGCAGAGAACCGTTAGGACAAAAAAACCCACCCATTGGATACGGACTGGCCTAATTAGCCCAAGCTTCAGTGACTGTAATTTAAGAGCCAGGAGGCTATTCAGAAACAGTGTCTGGACCCAAAAAGGAGCGGTGGGTGCCAGCTTAGGCTTTAGAGGTGAAGTCTCTAGAAGCTATGGGAACATAGACACTTGTGATAGACCAAGATTTCGAAAAGTACTTCTTGAACGATGGGTTCTTGATGTAAAGAGAGATGCAATAGGACAATTGGCTCGCTTCGAAGCCCGATATGTTGTGAAAACATTCGGGCAAGTGGAAGGACTTGACTTCAATTAGACGTTTGCTCCGACCTGTAAGCCCGAAACAAAAAGGGTAAAGCTGACTTTGGGGCAAAAGATGATCATGTTTTTCATCAGAAGGATGTTAAGTCATCTTTCCTCAACTCTCCTCTAACAGAGGCAGTTTACATGAAGCAACCAGATGGGTTCAGCAGCGGTGACAGCCAAGTGTGCTTGCTTCAACGAAGTCTCTATGGGCTGCAGCAATAACTTTTGTTTGATCACGATGAGGATTTGGATGAATGACATCATCATTGGTTGCAGATGTCAAGACGAAGTTGACCAGGCGATTCAAGATGAATGACAGATGCGCATTGTCCTAGTTCTTGGGAAGGCAAATCAAGCATTCACCTGGAACGGTAACAGTGAACCCATCAAATAACATCGACGACTGCTTGGAGCGTTTTGGCCTAGCTGAATGCAAACCAGTGAGCACACCAGCGGACATCAGAGTACATTTTTCGGAGAAGTATTGCCCTGAAGCTGGGTCAGCCGCAGCAGTGTCCATGAAGGCTGAGTACTACAGAGGCGTTATGGGCTCAATATTGTACATAGATTGTGAAACAAGGCCTGATACCCTAGCTAATTTGACGCAACTCTCACGTTTACAGGAGAACGCGGGAAAGCTGCACTGAGTGGCTGCAAAGAGCTTTTCGATACCTGAAAGGGAGCAAAGATCAGGAGCTGTGGTACGCTAAGAACGCTGGTGGTGTAACACTCTATGGTTTCGCAGATGCTGACTGGGCCGGAGATTTAGAAGGTCATCTACTGGCTACAGCTTTCATTTGCAGAAGGCAGGATCAGCAATTATTTTGAGCACCAAGAAGCAACCAACTGCAGTCATATCTACTATTGATGCTGAGTACTGGCAATGGCAGCAGTAATTCACGGAGCTCTATATGAGATGGGCGCGATTATTGACATACCAACCATAATCAAGGAGGACCGCCAGAGCTGCATCAACATGTGCAAGAAATCTGTGAAGCAAAAGCGAACGATGCATATTGATGTGAAAACCACTTTGTTCGAGAAAGACTGGAAGACGAGACAGTTGAGCTCCAGTGTTCCCCTACTGAGATCATGGAAGCTGACTTGTTGACAAAAGCCCTGAGCAAGCCAAAAGTGGAACAACATCGTCGAACCTTGATGGGTTTCAGCCTGACATTGGACATAGCTAATTCAGCCTGAGTGTTGGTGCTGAGGTCAGAACATCTCATGGCCAGACCGAATAATTGAAGATTAGTTTATTGAGCTCAAAATAACTGATTATTATAGCTATAACTGATCAAACTAAGACAAAGTCAACCAGAGCAAGGTCATAAGCTAAATAATTAGTCAGTAATTAACTATCTGGTACGTTTGTGATTCTTAGTTTGTCATGTCATGAAAATTCATCTCAAATTCTTCGTCAACAATCACTACCTCATCTCAATCCTCAGTTCAAAATTCAAATTCTATCTCCAACTTCAGTCCTTAATCCTAGTTGCTCTAACTTTTAATCTTAACAATGACTTAAAAAACTTTCTTCTCGAAGTTTTCAATGTTTTGAATTTTTTCCAAAGACCTCAAAATTTGAAAGAGCTTGTAGGACCGATGATTCAAACACGTTTTAGCAAAACTCAGGTTTCGATTGAGAGTTTTGCTTTTAGAAATGAATGCAGTGTAGTAAAAATTGATGAGTAGCACATAGTTTGGTCTTGACTAATACACACGATAAATAGAAATGCAGACAAATGGCCGAATCCAAAATCAATTTGACTCTGAAAGATTTAGCCCCTCCTTTGGTGCAATTTGTAAGACTTAGCAGATGTGATATCCCCTATGGAAACTAAGGAAGCTATTTTTTGAAACTCATAGGACGATAACAAGAGATCAGTCGATGCGGGCATAAAAAACATGACCCCCTGACCCTGGAAGTGCAAATAGTTTCCCAGAAGATCGAAAAGCTCTATTAGAACTCAAATGGAATGGGACCAAAATTTGAGTTTCAGATCCCCTGGACTCCTACTTTGGTATTTTGCACCAAGCAAATAGTCCCCACCCCGACTTTCGGAAGTCTTTTCTCGGTTCTCAGCGAACGCAGGGAGCTTAGGCTTTGGGATATGATAGGTAGTGATGAGAGGCAACGTGTATTATAATTTGACGGTTGGACCGGAGGTTATCAGCTACTGAGAAAAAAACACCTTTTAGATTAAAAAAAAGCTATTTATCCAGAACAATCAGCAAGGGCATAATGGTTTTATGGCAGCAAAAGACAACAGAACCAAACCCCGCAAAAAGAACCCTTGTGAAAGAAACCCCTCCGGCGACTATTTTCGGTGCTATTAGCCTTTTCGCATGATTATTGATCATGGACCTTAAAAATGGGATAACGCGGGAGTTAATGATAAAATATGGATAAAACTTGGTAGCTAAGACCCCTTTGTGATTCAGAACCCAAAAATATTGGTCGCTGATGATTCCATGCTGACTTTTAAATGACTCTAGAAAAAAGTATATAGCTTTTACCTTGTATTATTGAAGTAGTGAAAATAATTAAAAAGAATTTAGCTTGGCGAATGAGATAGTAATAGAAACTAAATTCGACAAAAGAAAAGTAGTCTCAGAGGAAACTGTTGGTAATAGGAACATAACATAGCAACTATGTCTCCTAAATAACATGACTGGACGGGAAATTTACTTAGATTCCCGGTGGTTTTTGGCACACATTAAGCCCTACTAAGCGAATTATGTTCCCCTAATAGCTAATAGGTCGGGATTTGGGTAGAGCAAAGATGGGAATTTTAGATGCTTGAATTGAGTATGCGACCCACAAAAAGGGTCTTTCTCTAACCCGAGAGGTCAGAACGTAAATTGGATAATAAAAAAACCTAGGGAGACTGGTTATCAAACATAACTTGGTTTAGAGGTGAAACTGGACTTGATATTTGCTATAGATACGTAAAATGAACTTGTAAAATTAGTGTCGACTAGTGTGATCTAGTGTCGAGAGAGGAAGAGCGCGACAGAGACCTTAAGAATGGGGTAACAAAATAAATGTCAGGGCGTGTAGAGGCGATCATAACTGTAACTATAAATCAAATTGAAAAACATGGCGAAAGGTTAAGTGTAGCCTAGGCTTATTGGATCAAAATTAGCTACTAGTGCGAGTAGTTGGTTTCTCGTTGTTAGTTAGAAAACAGTTAATACTGAGATATATTATAAATGGTTCTCAGTTAGGTAAAACAGTATGATAACTGTGGGAATAATGAGACCGTGAAAATAGTTAGATCTCCGGAGCGAGAGATAGTTGATTGAGCTATCGAGGATAGCGAGAGTCTAAAACAGTTAGTTAGGGCTAACAAGCCGTTGGATCGAAAGTTAGCCATTGCGTTAGTGAATCGCAGACCCTTTCCTTTTGATTCGATTATTAGATTTTAATCTGGCCTTATGGCTTTCTAGATGTGGAATTATAATATCTGAAAGTAATTGTCATTGGAAGTTCTTGCGATCGCATCGAGTGGAATATACAGCCCAAAGGGCAGTACACTAAGGGGTCAAATAACAGAATACAGTCCGAATAGTTGCAACCAATTTAACCCTTTCGGGATTGTGGATAGTAGTGAATCTCGGTCGCTCCGCTGATTTCATTAAACTATGAACCTTTTTAAGGTGCCCTTAATTTAGAGTATGTTAACGGACCAAGAGAAGCAATCGCCCTAATCTACAGAGCGGGCGAGTGATAATTGCATACATCATACAAACAAAAAACTCACAAAAAATAGTATGCTAAACCAAACGCGACTGTTCTGACTGGCTTTAGAACTAATAATGAAAACCCCTTGATTTGAAAAACTTTTGTAGTTGAGTCTATATTTATAGTTGCGAAACGGCGTTTGTCAAGTTTAAATTATTATCTGGCAGTAATTTATATATTTGTTTGCTCCTCACTTACTTGCCCTTACTGTGATTTCAGCTTGCAACTCAAACTCTTAATTCTGTTCCAGTTGAACTTGAAGAAGCCCCTAAACAAATTTCAAACTAAGCAATCCCTAATGGATCTTCCTCTTTTAGTATAACACAGACTTTTCGAGAAAAACTGAATCGACCTTTCGAGAACCGGATAAAAATCACTATCATTTTTAACAATAAGAACCTTAATCCTATCTTATGAAACTCGCGAACGGTTATTAGTAAAAAAACTGGATGCACAAAAATGGACGATAGATAGTTTCTGAAAGTAATTCTAGATTGTTCAATTGTCCGTAAAATTAATTCTCAAGTGTGATAAAAAAATGTACTCAGCTTGGTGAGAACATGTTTGAGCAAAAAACCCGTTTTTTGCCGCTTGTTTTTTATTGGTGCCACTCATATAGTGGGCGATTTAGTTTTTATGAAGAGTATCTTATTCTAGAAGCTCAATTAATTTTTCTTTGTAAAAAAATGAGGATCAATTTTAAATTCAAGTAAGATTGCTTATGTGAACTGATAGATCATATTCGGTTAGTGCTTATCCAAAATTTTGAACTAAATTTTGATGAACAATTTTAATATAAGAATTTGATATTATGAACAATTTTATGTATATAACCTTAGGTTAGCTGAAAGTTCGAGTCTGATGCAAAGAAATTGATGTTTGGCAGCTTGATGGTTTGAGTTTGTCTGTCATTACGAGGCCAAACTGTGCACTGGATAGGCGCACAATTTTGTGAGTGCATGTTCCTGAATTCCAAAGATAAGTCTTTAAACATGTTAAAACTTTGTCGGAACAATCAAAGGAAAGCAAAGAACAAAAGAATAACAAAGGGAGCGTCCTTGTTGTGGAATCCGCTTACAATGCAAAAACTGCACAGTTTGGCCTCGTAATGGTTCAATGTACATTTTGGTACTCTAGGTCAAGCAGCATTATTCCGCAGCTTTCGAATTTGCTAGCTAATGTGGCAACGATTTTAGAGTTGCTAATGGGACATACAACTTGCGCATTTTTAAGAGGAGTGATTTTGGACATATGCTGTAATACCATTTCTCTTCCGTGTTCTTTCGTTGAAAGAATTTTTTCAAAATCAACTTCAAACACATGCAGTGTAAAGTCAGGGTATGCTTCGGAGACAAACAAGTATCCCTCGGGTGATTTTGTTAAAGGCATGTCATTCGATGCTATCCACACAAAATTACGAATTACTCCATCTATTGACAAGTTTAAGAACCTAACAGAGCGTGGATTCACAGCAACACTAGATCTTAAATGGTCGGTCGCTGTAGTTGTTGAATTTGTAACGGATGCCGAATACTGTGGTTGCGAGCTGGCATTGGATGCTGACCTAGAATCAGATACTGAGCCAGGCATTGATAAAGGTGTCAACCAAACCACTGCTATCTCATTTCCTTTATTACCACCTGATAGCAGCAGTGTTGTCTCGTTGGCCAAAATAAAGGAAGCAAAAATTGAAGGTAAACTAATGTTCAGAGATACAGTGTGCTGTCTTCGTTGATTTTTAAACACAGTCACTGTCGTCCATTTGGTCTCATAAGACAGATCTGTATGATAAACTGCTACCGCAACAGTATCACCAAACGCACCAATTTTCCAAGAAGGACGGCTGCCATTTTCAATTTCTTGAGTGTCAAGTTGTTCAATCTCTGCTAAATTGTTCTGATCGAGTACCACCAATCTCCGTATTTTGTCACTTACCTGCCATATGACTCCGTAGAGTGTGTTTTTACCGTCCATTGCCAACTCAAGTAAAATATCCTCAGCTCCCCATTCTGTCCCTCTCAGTGACTGCCTATTCAGTTTTCGTTTCACTTCAATTTCACGACTTGTCTCATTGATGCAAAACGCTACGACATCCCAATTTTGAAATGCACTGCTGATTATTTCGTTTGTACTCGAATTGTACACCGCTGTATTGATAATTTCGTTGTTAGTTTTTACTGAACGTTTTGTCATTCTCACCAATTCTCGTTTCTTTATCTCGCTCAAAATTGATTTTTGAGCACCGTTATTCAGTGATGAACTTTCAGTATTTTCTACAAGATTGCCGAAAATGCTCTCAAATGATTCTTGCAAATCGTCAAACTTAGAGAGGCATTTTAATTTAAATTGGTTAACATACTTCCAATGCAGTTTTAAGACGTCTCTAGTTTCAATTGAATTCGACTTAAACTCGTTTGCTGACTCAGACTGCATTACGTCTTGTTGTTTTTTCTCTGCAATTTTAACCTGTCTCAGCATATTTTCCCACTCTACTTCTAAAAACTGTGGAGCACCCTGGAACTCAGACTTGTATTTTGCCAGGCGGTTTACGATCTCTTGTTGGGACTCCATATGAAACTTTAGGAGAATTACTCTGTGACTTTCATCTTTGTGATCATTTTCCCAGCATTCTTCACAGATAGGTATTTCACATATGGCGCTTTCGCAGAAATACCTGAGTAGGTAGCTGGGATGGCGATCACAGAACACTGTAGAAGAAAATTCTGAGTGGGGTCTGATTGAAGATCTTGAAGTAGTAGGGTCAGCTGACGTCGATTGCTCTGAAAAAAAACCCGACTCAGAATATATTTTCACTGAAAACTTCATGAAATATAAGTAGGGTAAACACTACAAACACTAGAAAAGTTTTGGCCAAATTGAGGCTCGGCGCAAAACGATACAAATATTCGACAAGAACCAAGTATACATCAAGGATCAGGGGCAAATTTAGGAAGGGAGAACGAGTGGGGCTGATTTCTCCTTTCGCATGGATCCAATTTCTGCCGACGAATCCTTAATTGTTTCAGGGGGCAGGGGCACAGGGGGTGGACGTCTCTGGGAAAAAATGTGTAACTTAAAAAAGTGGATTTTGACTAAAACCTTGTTTGTTTCTCTAATTAAATAAGTAAGAAGAGTCCAAATGGTTAGGATTTTTGATTTTCCCCAAAAACAACTTTATTTTTATAGCAAACTAAGGAGTAACCGCTTCTGCTGGTAAGTTTCGAGCAACAGCTTCTTTCGATTGGAATTGGTAGTGCAGTTTTTAAGAAAAATCAAAACGTTTCAAGAAAACTGTCAAAATTCAAAAACTCCGCTTTCAGTAATCGGTAACTAATTCTCGATAACCTGAGAATTAGCACGGTAATTTTGAGAAGAGTAAAATAACTGCCAAATAATAATCCATTTTTCAAAACTTTCACTTGTTTGAGGGTCATAAGTTTTTTCTAAATTAAATTGGAGTTTGCGAATGTTAAAGTTAAGTTTATAACAACGTGTTTTATCAATTAAACCTATTCTATCACGATACTTATCGAAAAATTCAAAAAAAAACAGTCAATAAACCAGAAAAATGAAGTTTCGGAGAATCATAGCTTTTTGATTGAAAAAATTGGTGGTAGACGCATTTTCACAAGAAAATCACTTAATCTGTAGTTACGATTGAACCCAAAAACCTAAATTTGGCAGATTAGTTCTCAAGTAGTATATGTCGGGTAGAAATCGGTTGGGGTTGACGAGCCCCATGAATTAAGATAGGCTATAGAGTATCCGGTAATCTCCCTATGTATTAACATAGGGAATAGATTTCCCATGTATTAAGGTTATAGGTTTCATAGTTTCAGATGGTAAGATGATATGTTTCAGAAAAGTGTTACTTGCAAAAATTCAAAAAAAAACAGTCAATAAACCAGAAAAATGAAGTTTCGGAGAATCATAGCTTTTTGATTGAAAAAATTGGTGGTAGACGCATTTTCACAAGAAAATCACTTAATCTGTAGTTACGATTGAACCCAAAAACCTAAATTTGGCAGATTAGTTCTCAAGTAGTATATGTCGGGTAGAAATCGGTTGGGGTTGACGAGCCCCATGAATTAAGATAGGCTATAGAGTATCCGGTAATCTCCCTATGTATTAACATAGGGAATAGATTTCCCATGTATTAAGGTTATAGGTTTCATAGTTTCAGATGGTAAGATGATATGTTTCAGAAAAGTGTTACTTGCAAATACATTTTTATCTTAAAATTTTTTTTTTATTTTTAAAAATCAAAAAAAAAAATTTTTTTGATGGTAAGTTTCAGAATTTGTTTTGAAAATTTTCTAATATTTGCAAATATAGTTTTATATTAAAAAACATTTTATCTTAGAAAATTGGAAAAAAATGAAGGTTAATTTCAGATGGAAATCTTTGACAGAATTAGGTTCCAATTTAGAGTATGGGATCATTAACTTATACGTCACAGAATAATTTTTTTCGCAAAAGATTCTATTAAATACTTATTTATCTTATTTATATTCCCTTTCGGGAAAACTGACAAGAGGGAATTATCTTTGACAGGTTAATTACTCCGCTCCACGCAATATCAGGGGAATCTTGACAGCTGATCACGGTTGATTACTTTTTTATCCCACTTAATCTATTATTTCCAGCTTATCTGTAGAAAAGATGACAGCTCCATGACACTTATTAATTTTAGGACTTGTTTAAAAACATTTTAAAAATAATTTTCCCGCGATCATCTGAGAGAAGCATATTAGCTATTCTCAACGAAGTTGATGAAGCGTAATTGACTTTCTTGAGAGATAAAAAATTTTCAGTTTTCATAAAAATTTGAAATAAATCCAAACAAAACTAAAATAAAAACACGCAAAAATTTTAAAATTTCGACCGATCAGATGTTCTTATCTAGTTCTCATTTTAACCTCAACTTATTCAATTAATCTGTCATATTTCTTGCTGCAATTATTTTGAGCTCTCTTTTATCACTTTGTCTTTAATGTTTTGAAAATGTTTTGAAGTTTCTGAAACTTCCGAATAACTATCATCCAAATTTGTCAATTGCTCCGCCCCCGGTGAAAGTTTGCACTAAGAAAGATATAATATCATAAATCTTTTTGGTGTCTGATGATTTTATATGATAATTTTCTATTTTTCTCAGAGTAACCTTTTAGGAAGATTATACAGTTTACTAGAAGTTGGTTACAATTTTCGTAAATTTATCTATTCAATCGTTATTTCATTAAATTGTGGGACTACAAAATCCATATTCCATCATCATTCTCCGTAATTTTCAGCAAAAAGTCAGTTGCTACGATGCATTTTGTAAAAACGCTAGAACAAAATTTTCTCAATGATTAACCCAAATTTGTACAAAAATGCTAAAAATGATTAAAAATGGGATAGTTCTGTCGTAAAAATATGTTAGATATTATATGAAATTTAATAAAGTCTTCTTTATAAAAGATGATTATGTCTCTGTACATTTCTCTCTTTTACAACTTGATTTTCATGATTTTGTGTAGAAATATTCGATGCTTTAAGGTTTTTCTTCTGTTCTGCTTAATAAATGTTTTCGCTATTGAACTCTTTTTGTGAGAAAATTTAGATAAAGCTGGGGATTTTAGGAGGAAAATAGTATCAATTGAACGAACAAATTGCTGAAAAAGATAAAATTATATCTGATAAGGTCTGATAACTACTATGTAATCTGTACTTGTTTTCCTTTAGGTTCTCTTATTCAGTTGCTACAGTAAATTATTCACGCAAAAATAGAACTTTTAGATCATTAACTATCACATTTCCTGCAAAAAAATTCATTAAATTGCTTTTTTTCTTGATTTTTGTCGGAGATTTTCTCAAACAAATTAAATTGAGAAAGACTTAGTGCAAGTTAAAGCATTAAAAAAGCATAAGTGAAAATTGAGAACTCGCCGGTGTTTTTTTTACGTTTGGTTTTTAAAACCAACTAAGAGCAGCTTTATCGGTTATAATCCGAAAACCTTCGGAAAAAGAAACACGCAGGGTATCCTAGTTCCTAACTTCTGCAACATATAAAATTTCTGAAAGAAGGATTCATAAAAAATCGATTCAAAAAAAGGAAACTAAAGGGCAAACTGTATTAATTGGATAATCTTGCAAAACATATTAAGCAAAAACACTCTATAGTTCTCTCTAATTTTCTTATTGAAATCATTTGATGCTAACCACAACAAAACCTTTACTGTTTCTCCAATCAAAACTTTTCATGTTGAGTTTCATATAACTAGGAGATCTTACATCTGGTTTTGCTAAAGTATTCGTTTGTTTAGAAATTTTTAGCAGGCTCCATAGAATTTTCTCTCAAAATTTTCTTACATCATTTTTTTTTGTTTTGTATCCAAAACAATGATCTTCATACTTGATTTATGCTTGCTAATAAGTTTTTATCTTAGAAAAAAAATTTATCCTGAAAAATCGAAAAAGTTTCAATTAAGTGTAAGGATCATAAACTCTCTTCTCACAGAATAGTTTTTTTCTCGAAAGTTTCTATTAAATACCTATTTATCTCAATTATATTCCCTAGGTTTATCTGGAAAAGATTGACAAGAGGGAATTATCTTTGACAGGTTAGTTATTCCACTCCACGCAATATCAGGGGAATCTTGACAGCTCATCACGGTTGATTACTTTTTTATCCCACTTAATCTTTTATTCCCCAGCTTATCTGGAGAAAAGATGACATCTCCATGACACTTATTAATTTTAGGACTTATTTCATATTTTTTTACGTAATTTTCACGAGATCATCTGAGAGATGCATATTAGCTATTCTCCACGAAGTTGATGAAGCGTGGTTGACTATCTTGAGAGATAAAATTTTCAATTTTCATAAAAATTTGAAATAAATCCAAACAAAACTAAGATAAAAATACGCAAAAATTTTAAAATACCGACTGATCAGATGTTTTTATCTAGTTCTCTTTTTAACCTCAACTTATTCATTTAAGCTGTCATATTTCTTGCTGCAATTATTTTTAGTTCTCTTTTATCACTTTGTCTTTAATATTTTGAAAACTCTTTGAAGTTTCTGAAACTTCCGAATAACTATCATCCAAATTTGTCAATTGCTCCGCCCCGGTGAAAGTTTGCACTGAAAAAGATATAATATCATAAATTTGTTTGGTGTCTAATTTTTTTACATGATAATTTTCTATTTTTCTCAGAGTAAACTTTGAAGAAGATTATACAGTTTACTAGATGTTGGTTACAATTTTCGTAAATTTATTTATTCAATCGTTATTTCATTAGCTTGTGGGACAACAAAATCCATATTCCATCATCATTCTCCGTGTTTTTCAGCCAAAGGTCAGTTGCTACGATGCATTTTGTATAAATGCTAGAACAAATTTTTCTCAATGATTAACCCAAGTTTGTACAAAAACGCTAAAAATGACTAAAAATGGAATAGTTCTGTTTTAAAAGTATACTAGATATTGGATGAAATTTAATAAAGTCTTCTTTATAAAAGATGATTATCTCACTGTTGCTTTTACAACATGATTTTCATAATTTTGTATAGAAATATTCGATGCTTTAAGGTTATTCTTCTTTTCTGCTGAATAAAGGTTTTCGCTATTAAACTCACTTTGTAAGAAAACTTAGACAAAGCTGGGGAATTTAGGAGGAAAATAGTATCAATTGAACGAACAATTTGCTGAAAAATATAAAATTATATCTGATAAGGTCTGATAACTACTATGTAATCTGTACTTGTTTTCCTTTAGGTTCTCTTATTCAGTTGCTACAGTAAATTATTCAAGCAAAAATAGAACTTTTAGATCATTAACTATCACATTTCTTGCAAAAAAATCAGTAAATTGCTTTTTATTCTTGATTTTTGTCAGAGTTTTTCTCAAACAAAATAAATTGAGAAAGAATTAGTGCAAGTTAAAGCATTAAAAAAGCATAAGTGAAAATTGAGAATTCGCCGGTGTTTTTTTACTTTTGGTTTTTAAAACCAACTAAGAGCAGCTTTATCGGTTATAATCCGAAAACCTCCGGAAAAAAAAATACGCAGGGTATACTAGTTCCTAACTTCTGCAACATATAAAAATTTCTGAAAGAACGATTCATTAAAAAATCGATTTAAAAAAAGGAAACCAAGGGGCAAACTGTATTAATTGGATAATCTTGCAAAACATATTAAGCGAAAACACTCTATTGTTCTCTCTAATTTGTTAATTGAATTCATTTGACGTTAACCAGAACAAAATCTTTACTGTTTGTCTAATCAAAACTTTTCATGTTGAATTTCATATAACTAGGAGATCTTACATCTGGTTTTGCTAAAGTATCAGTTTGTTTAGAAATTTTTAACGAGCTCCATAAAATTTTCTCTCCAATTTTTTTCTTCATCAATGATGATCTTGATACTTGATTTATGCTTGCAAATACGTTTTTATCTTGGAAAAAAAATTTTATCCTGAAAAATCGAAAACGTTTTAATTTAGTGTATGGATCATAAACTCACTTCTCACAGAATAGTTTTTTTCTCGAAAGTTTCTATTGAATACATATTTATCTCAATTATATTCCCTCGGCTTATCTGGGGAAAAAAGATGAGAGGTGATTATCTTTGACAGGTTAGTTATTCCGCTCCACGTGATATCAGGGGAATCTTGAAAGCTCCTCACGGTTGATTACTAATTTATCCCACTCAATTTTGTAATCCTCAGGTTGTCTGGAGAAAAGATGACACTAAACTTATTAATTTTAGGAGTTATTTCATCTTTTTCCAAACAATTATTCCACGATCATTTGACAGATGCATAATAGCATTTCCCTACGAAGTTAATGAAGCGTAATTTACTTTCTTGAGAGATGAATTTTTTAAACTTTCATAACAATTTGAAATAAATCCAATCAAAACTGCATGATTTTTTCGTCGGAACCAAATTTCATTATGTTCAAGAATACCTAGAAGTAATGTTTTTTGTCTTGTAAATCTTGTTTTGCAAATCTATTGAAATTTAAGTTGCGCGTTGTTTTTTTCGAAATTGTGTCATAATTGTTTTTTTTCTCAACTGTGTGTAAAATGAACTATCGGGTGTTTAATAAAAAATATATTAGTTGTTCAAACTCCGTTTGCTTTATTTGAGTGTTGGAAATTAAAAATAATTAAAATTTGTTGCTGCTCACTTGTTTATTTCGAATGAGGGATCTATAAAAGAGGTTTCTATTAAATAGTTGGAGTTTAGTTTTGATCAGTTTGTGATATTATTAATTGACATTTCTTCATTTATTTTTGTAGGTCAACAATTATCTATAATTTTTGAAATTTCTTTTACTCTGTAGATTTTTCTTGAATAGGATATAATGTTTCAATGTCCTAGTAATCCTGGAGGCAGTGTGTTTTTTGTTTAAAGATTTTTTGTATATATGTAATGCAATTATGTCTTTATTTGTGTTTTTTTTCTGCATATTTAATGGATTAGATTGTTACTCAATAGAGTTTTGAATTGTTCTGAATTCAGGATCAGAAATTTACAACTGCTGTGCGTTTATATCATAATTATGTTGATGAACTTGGTTGATTGAAAACTCAGATACATATCCAGTTAATGGATTTAAAAATTCAAGTTGTTGGTTGTAGATAGGATATAATTTTGAAAAGAATGGAGGCTGTTTAATGAAACTTTCAAAAAATATTCAAAAAGTTCTATTTGTTCTTGTGAACTTATCTTCAATTGATATTTTCTAGTTTACTAATTCTTGGTATATTTTTAGTTTAAAAAAGATATAACTATGATTTTATGTTTAATATCTGTGATATGAAACAAAAATCCTCTAAGATAAAATTGAAAAAAGTTTTTTTTTTCACTTTTATCAAACATTTTTAATAGGTATACCATTTTTTACTAAAACAGTAGCAACAAATAATATTCTAAATAGTAAATTTTAAAACAAAGATAAGTACAAAGATAAAACAAAGATTATAAACAAGAACAAGTAATACCTTTCTGAATAATTTAACAAAGATTTGATAAACAACCTTTAATCTTTTCAGAAATTTATCCTGTCTAAAACCAACATTTCTAAACAGTAAATACGAACAAGAACGATGGAACAAACAAGTTCGAACAAATACATTCAAGCAAATATTACATCGGTCTTGTTGCTATGAGAAATAATTAAATTTTATCACTATTTGTTAAGCTTGTGTTTTCTGCAGTGACTAATTTGCTTGAAGTTTTCGAAAATGGAAGTTTGGGATGTAAACATTGGATCTCTAGCGATGTTTTAACATTGATAGTATTTTATTTTGCTCCCAAGTTTTTGCACCAGATGGGATTTTATAGTGTCGTATTTTGATATATATTTTTCATTGTGCTTGCATGTCAATGATATGTGAAATATAATTTTTTTTGGTTGTTTGCTATAAGCAAACTACTTTAAAAATTGAGTTGGAATAATCATTTTGACAAAGTTCAGAGTTAACTGGAGTTTCAAGATGGTATTAAACTCATTTTTAAAAATTGCGTCTTTTTTGTGCTTTTATAGTAGTATGTTTAGAGAACATGCTTTTCATACGAAGATATTGCTGGTACTTGCTTGATTGACAAAAATATGTGGAATAAGTTTTTTTTGGTTCTTTGCTCTAAGCAAAATACGTTAAAATTTTAGTTGGGATAATCATTTTGATAATGTTCAGTGTTAACTGGAGTCTCATATTGGTATTGAAGTCAACATTAGAAATTCTGTCGTTTTTTTGTTTTAATAATAACGTGTTTTTAGAGAATTTGTTTTTCATAGCAAAGATTCTTTTCTTCCGGAAATCTATTTTATTTGGAAATCTGCGAACTTCCTTCCATAGAACTCTTTGATGTTGTCTGTATCTTTCAGAGTCTAACATTTTCGAAAAATTTTTTTTGTAAAACACTATTTATAGAATTTAATTTCTCTGGGTAAGACTGAAATCCTCCTTTTTTGATCTGCACCAAAAAATGTGGTTAGTTTCAGTGCTGTACATCTATGAATCGAGTTTTGTTGAATTGATGTATTTATAATTTCTGGGCCTATATTCAATATTAGTTTAGCTGTGACAGCGTGTACATAATCTTCTACTAAATATTCAGGATCTGTTCTTGTGCAAACTACAAGTGGTTTGTTTGATGTTACAGTTGATCCACCCGAGAGTTATGGATTCATTGTCAATTGAAGTGATTCCGCTAGATTTCGTTTTTGTGTGAAGTTTGTGAGTTGATTTTTGGTATTTTTCTATTGTTGAAATCATAAGGTAGTGGAATTTACGTTCTCACTGAATTGCGTTGGTAACATTAATCATTCATTTGGTACTGTGATTTTTTGTTATGATGCAGTTGTGCAAAATTTTGTCCTGCGAAATTTGTTTCAGTTTAGAAATTGTAGCCTACTTTTTGTTTGTGTGGCGTAATAACGAGATCATATCTTGGATCTTCGTTTAAACATTTTTGGAGAATCGTTGGTCGCTTGTTTCCCAAATTATTTCTTGAAAAATGTGTTAGAATTATTGATTCAAAGTCCAGATGTCAGTTTCTTTTCCTAAACTTTTAGTTCTTATGACTTTTGTGAGATTATCCTTATCCTCGAAGTAGATTGTTATGGCAAGACATGTTGCGGAGAGAGTGTATCAAGTCGTTAGAAAGATTTTTTCCTGCTCTCAAACGAATGTGACGCTCTTCAAATTTAGGTAAAAATAGTCTTAACTAATTGGTGTTTGATAGGAGGTCAAGGTTTGGAGATTATTCAATCAATCGACAAAATTCAGGTATAATTAGAACACAAGTAGATCGTTAGCTGCTATTTTAGTTCTTACACATTTCTAAGATTTGTCCTAAATCTAGGTCAATTAAGAGGTAGGGTTCAAGTGAAGCACGAGTAACTGAAGTTGTTTGCTGTTTTTTCTAATTTGATTGTTTAGTTTTTCAGCAAAATTTCAGTTAACCCTATGTTGTGTATAAGGGAAAGAAAACGAATCGACATTTGAGGTAGTTGAACACTAGCTGTAAGAGGTGCGGATAAAATTTTTAAGTGATCCAAGAAATGCTGGAACAAAATTTCTTCATGATTAACCCAAATTTGTACAAAAATGCTGAAAATGACTAAAAATGGGATAGCTCTGTCTTAAAATTATATTAGATATTGGATGAAAATCAAAAAAATTTTCTTTATAAAAGATGATTATCTCTCTTATCTTTTACAACATGATTTTCATGATTTTGTGTAGAAATATTCGATGGTTTAAGGTTATTCTTCTTTTTAGCTGAATAAAGGTTTTTGCTATTAAACTCACTTTGTAAGAAAACTTAGACAAAGCTGGGGAATTTAGGAGGAAAATAGTATCAATTGAACGAACAAATTGCTGAAAAAGATAAAATTATATCTGATAAGGTCTGATAACTACTATGTAATCTGTACTTGTTTTCCTTTAGGTTCTCTTATTCAGTTGCTACAGTAAATTATTCAAGCAAAAATAGAACTTTCAGATCATTAACTATCACATTTATTGCAAAAAAATTAGTAAATTGCTTTTTTTTCTTGATTTTTGTCGGAAATTTTCTCAAAAAAGTTAAATTGAGGAAAAACTAGTGCAAGTTAAAGCATTAAAAAAGCATAAGTAAAAAAATTGAGAAATTGACGGTATTTTTTTACGTTTGGTTTTTAAAACAAACTAAGAGCAGCTTTATCGGTTATAATCCGAAAATCTTCAGAAAAAGAAATACGTAGGGTATCATAGTTCCTAAATTCTGCAACATATAAAAATTTCTAAAAGAACTCTTCATAAAAAATTCGATTTGAAAAAAGGAAACCAAGGGGCAAACTGTATTAATTGGATAATCTTGCAAAACATATTAAGCAAAAACACTCTATAGTTCTCTCTAATTTTCTAATTGAAATCAATTGAAGCTAACCAGAACAAAATCTAACTGTTTGTCTAATCAAAAATTTTCATGTTAAATTTCATATAACTAGGAGATCTTACATTTGATTTTGCTAAAGTATCAGTTTGTTTAGAAATTTTTAGCAAGCTCCATAAAATTTTCTCTCAAAATTTTCTTACAGCAATTTTTTTTGTTTTGTATCCAAAATAATGATCTTGATACTTGATTTATGCTTGCAAATACATTTTTATCTTTGAAAAATCTTTTTTATCCTGAAAAATAGAAAAAATTTCAATTTATTGTATGGATTATAAACTCTCTTCTCACAGACTAGTTTTTTCTCGAAAGTTTTTTTTAAATACATATTTATCTCAATTATATTCCCTCGGTTTATCTGGGGAACAATGACGAGAGGTGATTATCTTTGACAAGTTAGTTATTCCGCTCCACGTGATATCAGGGGAATCTTGAAAGCTCCTCACGGTTGATTACTAATTTATCCCACTTAATCTTTTATTCCCCAGCTTTCTCTGTGTGTAAAATGAACTATCGGGTGTTTAATAAAAAATCTATTAGTTGTTCAAACTCCGTTTGCTTTATTTGAGTGTTGGAAATTAAAAATAATTAAAATATGTTGCTGCTCACTTGTTTATTTCGAATGAGGGATCTATTAAAGAGGTTTCTATTAAATAGTTGGAGTTTAGTTTTGATCAGTTTGTGATATTGTTAATTGACATTTCTTCATTTATTTTTGTAGGTCAACAATTATCTATAATTTTTGAAATTTCACTTACTCTGTAGATTTTTCTTGAATAAGATATAATGTTGCAATGTCCTAGTAATCCTGGAGGCAGTGTGTTTTTTGTTTAGAGATTTTTTGTATATATGTAATGCAATTATGTCTTTATTTGTGTTTTTTTTCTGCATATTTAATGGATTAGATTGTTACTCAATAGAGTTTTGAATTGTTCTGAATTCAGGATCAGACATGTACAACTGCTGTGCGTTTATATCATAATTATGTTGATGAACTTGGTTGATTGAAAACTCAGATACATATCCAGTTAATGGACTTAAAAATTCAAGTTGTTGGTTGTAGATAGGATATAATTTTGAAAAGAATGGAGGCTGTTTAATGAGTCTTTCAAAAAATATTCAAAAAGTTCTGTTTGTTCTTGTGAACTTATCTTCAATTAATATTTTCTAGTTTACTAATTCTTGGTGTATTTTTAGTAAAAAAAAGATATAACTATGATTTTATGTTTAATATCTGTGATATGAAACAAAAATCCTCTAAGATAAAATTGAAAAAAGTTTTTTTTTTCACTTTTATCAAACATTTTTAATAGGTATACCATTTTTTACTAAAACAGTAGCAACAAATAATATTCTAAAAAGTAAATTGTAAAACAAAGATAAGTTTAAAGATAAAACAAAGATTATAAACAAAAAAAATAATACCTTTCTGAAAAATTTAACAAAGATTTGATAAACAACCTCTAATCTTTTCAGAAATTTATCCTGTCTAAAACCAACATTTCTAAACAGTAAATACGAACAAGAACAATGGAACAATCAAGTTTCGAACAAATACATTCAATCAAATATTACATCGGTCTTGTTGCTATGAGAGATAATTAAATTTTATCACTATTTGTTAAGCTTGTGTTTTCTGCAGTGACTAATTTGCTTGAATTTTTCGAAAATGGAAGTTTGGGATGTAAACATTGGATCTCTAGCGATGTATTAACATTGATAGTATTTTATTCTGCTCCCAAGTTTTTGCTCCAGATGGGTTTTTATAGTTTCGTATTTTGATATATATTGTTCATTTTTGCTTGCTTGTCAACGATAATAATTTTTTTTTGCTTGTTTGCTATAAGCAAATTACGTTAAAAATTGAGTTGAGATAATAATTTTGACAATGTTCAGAGTTAACTGGAGTTTCAGATTGGTATTAAGGTCATTATTATATTTTCTGTTTTTCGTGCTTTTATAGTAGTATGTTTAGAGAATATGCTTTTCATAGGAAGATATTGCTGGTACTTGCTTGATTGACAAAAATATGTGGAATAAATTTTTTTGGTTGTTTGCTATAAGCAATATACGTTAAAATTTTAGTTGGGATAATCATTTTGATAATGTTTAGTGTTAACTGGAGTTTCATATTGGTATTGAAGTCAACATTAGAAATTCTGTCGTTTTTTTGTTATAATAATAACGTGTTTTTAGAGAATTTGTTTTTCATAGCAAAGATTCTTTTCTTCCAGAAATCTATTTTATTTGGAAATCTGCGAACTTCCTTCCATAGAACTCTTTGATGTTGTCTGTATCTTTCAGAGTCTAACATTTTTGAAAAATTTTGTGTAATACATTATTTATAGAATTTAATTTCTCTGGGTCAGACTGAAATCCTCCTTTTTTGATCTGCACTAATTAGTGTGGTTAGTTTTAGTGCTGTACATCTAGGAATTGAGTTTTGTTGAAATGGTGTATTTATAATTTCTGGGCCTATATTCAATATTAGGTTAGCTGTGACAGCGTTTACATAATCTTCTAAAAATATTCAGGATCTGTTCTTGTGCAAATTACAAGTGGTTTGTTTGATGTTACAGTTGATCCACCCGAGAGTTAAGGATTCATTGTCATTTCAAGTTGTTCCGCTAGATTTCGTTTTCGTGTGAAGTTTGTGAGTTGATTTTTGGTATTTTTCTCTTGTTGAAATATTAAGGTAGTGGAATTTACGTTCTCACTGAATTGGGTTGGTAACCTTAATCATTCATTTGGTACTGTGATTTTATGTTGTGATACGGTTGTGCAAAATTTCTTCCTGCAAAATTTGTTTCAGTTTAGAAATTGTAGCCTACTTTTTGTTTGTGTGGCGTAATAACGAGATCGTATCTTGGATCTTCGTTTAAACATTTTTGAGAATCTTTGGTCGCTTGTTTCCCAAGATATTTCTTGAAAAATGTGTTAGAATTATTGATTCAAATTCCAGATGTCAGTTTCTTTTCCTAAACTTTTAGTTCTTATGACTTTAATGAGGTTATCCTAATCCTCGACTCAAAGTAGATTGTTTTGACAAGACATGTTGCGGAGATAGTGTATCAAGTTGTTAGAAAGATTTTTTCCTGCTCTCAAACGAATGTAACGCTCTTCAAATTTAGGTTAATTTAGAGTTAACTAATTGGTGTTTGATAGGAGGTCGAGGTTTGGAGATTAATAAATCAATCGGAAAAATTCAGGTATAACTAGAACACAAGTAGATCGTTAGCTGCTATTTTAGTTCTTACTAGTTCTAAGATTTGTCCTAAGTCTGGGTCAATTAAGTGATAGGGTTCAAGTGAAGGACAAGTAACTGAAGTTCTTTGCTGTTTAGCCTAATTTGAATGGTTAGTTTTTCAGCAAAATTTTAGTTATCCCTATGTTGTGTTTAAGGGAAAGAAAATGAATCGACATTTTAGGTAGTTAGTCACTAGCTGTAAGACGTGCGGATAAAAATTTTAATTGATCCAAGAAAAACCTTGACGATCAAATTTCAAGTTAAAAAGAAATTGCAGTTATAAATGAAATTTCAGGAAATATATTTAGCATTTAACTTTAAAGATCCAAAGATAACCTTGATGATCTGATTTTAAGTAGTGGCAAATTGAATTTTAAGTTGAAAAAGCATAGGCGTTGTTAAAAACTAAAAAAATGTTTAGGTGAACAAGAACAATAACAGCAAAAGTCCTCGAGAAACAAAAAACGTTCTATCTTTTCATAAAACGATTTAAAAGTTTTTAACTAACAAATTTTTTGTATTTTTTGTTTATTCACCAAAAATCAAGTTTTAGAAGTGCTTGCAAAAGTACTGGAGATAAGTTTTCAGTTAGATGGAAGATTTGTAGTTGACTGGGTATTTAGTTATGCGTTATACTGAAGTAAGAGGCTTCGTAAATACTTTTACAGCTCTATTTATTGCAATTCACTTTAATGAGTGAAAATGTACTGCATAAAGAATTTTGTAGAGAAATAAACGTCGTGGTCTGCTTTTTTGTTTCACGATAAAGAGGTTTTGTCTGCCGTCCTGGTCGCGACCTGGTGTCAGCATTTTTATCAAATTGATTTGATAAGACTTATTGAGACAAGGAAGTAAGCAAATTTTATCTTCAATTTGGTTTATTTTGTTGAGCGTTTTCGATCTAATTTGTCTATTCTGTTTTTGTTTTTGCAAAATCTAAATTAAAAGAGATCTGTACGAGACCCGTTTGGTCTTACCAGATAAGTTTAGGTCCGGGGTTACTTTTTCATAGAGTAATTTCGGATACAGTACACCATCTGATCGTCATCCAGCCTACGCTATTGATCCTTCCACTCTATCAGATACTCGGATTGATAGTCGGATTGATAATCAAAAAATGAAAATGTCACAGGGCATGCTGCTGAGCAAAGTTAAATTTTACCAAGCTTACAGCAGTTAGACTAATTAGAACCAAAAGCACTTTTTTAAAAAGCTCCCTTTAAGAAGAAACATTAATCTTTTGCTCTAAGTTCGATTAAATATATAACCTCTCGAACAACTTTGCTGCAACTGAAATCATGAATGTCAAGACTTCCAAACGGCGAGTAACTAGACACTATCTGAATTCTAAATATCATTTTTTACTTATTTAATTTGAAGGAAAAAAAACGCAGCTGAATCCAAAGTTCCTCCTCCACTCCGTGATAGAAACAAAAAAATCGATGAAGTACGTATGATGTGTAAGATTTATACAGAACTCGTTCAAAACAATCGGATGGTTTTGATTCAGGGAAAAAACTCTAAAAACGTGAAATACTCAAAAAAGATCTTACCTGATGAAATTTTCTGAGCATTTGGAGACGACGCTTTTTTTGAAGAAATGTTCATATCATCTACTCGCCGTGTGGGTAAATCTCTTGTCAGGAAATGAGACCTCAATTTTACTTCTCGACTTCAGCAATTCGCTATTGGCAACTCTGCATATGCTGTCAAAACAAATAACAACAACATTCTGTAATTTCTGGTGTTAAAATATCGATCTTTTTAGTTATTTGTTTTCGATTTATTTTCTGCTCAGTCGGGGAGCAAGAAAATTATTTTCTCGCTCTAGCGATGAATTTTTTAAAGTACCTACACATTCATTTAATTTGAATGGTTGCCATGTTGATTTGTCTTCAATTTCTTCTCACTTTAGTTCGTGTAAAATTTGACACGAAGGCGCCTTCAAAAATATTTGTTCTTAAGAATGAATCGAAATCCTGCCAAATAACAATTTGTCTAAATGTCTCTTAGAATAGTAGTGCAGCCGCTGGTTCGTTCCAAAAACTGACCAGTTCTTCTCCGGTTCTTATTAGTGGTTTATTAACATGAAATTTAAATCTTATGATGCTCAGATGCAATAGGTCACTACGAGGCCAAACTTGGTTCTCGTGAGACGCTCGTTTTGGCACGTGCGTGATCCTGGAATAGGTAAACAAGACTTCGAATGTAAGAAAAAATGAACTGAAACCCGTCAAATTGTTGCATAAATTACATGCAAAAAGTTAAAATGAACTTTTTGACCATTTATGAGTAGGGGGATCCACAACTAGCTATTGTTACTGTGCTGTTTTTAAGCCATTTTTACATGTAAATGTGTATTCCACAACGAAAAGGTCACAAAACAGCCTTGTTGCAAAATCCACGGCAAATTTTTCGAGCTATTGCAGAACCCGCTTAGAATTCTTAAATTACACGGTTTAATTTCATAATGATTTGCTTATCAATCGTAAAACAATTGTTTTTCAAGCTACTTTTAATTTAGTTATCAAAAAATTCGATAAGACTTGACTTCCTTTATGCTTCTAATAGGTAACGCTCATTTTTATCAATATCGTTTGGTGAAAGAATCTGAACTGAAATAAGCTTTTTATACTGCTCTTTTGAATTGTTATATCAATAAATTGTTTTTTTTTTCAATTTTGGCAGAATTTGCAAAGCATATTTCATGTTGTCAATTAATTGATTATTTTTTTTATATTCAAAAGACAGCTTTTTTACCTATTGAAGTAGCCATAGGTTACTGAAAAAACGAATAATTTTTTACGGCCACGAACTATTAATAACATCAAATTTGAATTACTTTCTCTTCAAACTGAAGCATAAAACTTCTGTCTATTAAAATCAGATCAAGGAGAAGGGTTCCAGTTTTTTTTTCAATTGTAGATTTTGAGAAAAGAAGTCAAATATCAGGATTTGTTTGCTTACTTGGACAAATTGAAAATGTAGCCGCTCTTGGACAGGAGTAAAGCTCAAATTAATTATTAAATTAAGAAAATAGTTCAAGAAAATGTTCACACCAGGAATTAAAGAGAATCAAAGTTGATATAACTTTATTTTGTGACATCAAATTCAAATTCTGGAAATATAGAAAAGCACGCATTCAGCCAAGACAAATACTGACAATTTAGTTACTTTTGATTGCCTCAAGCTCTTCCATGTCCCATGAATCGCCCAATGTTTGTTTTATGTGATTAGTTCCTGAGGAAACAATTGATTGTGTCTGTTGAACAAAGAATTGAACTATAAGTTTCAAAAAGTGCATTGAAAAACCCAATGAAACGTGTTATCACGTCAAGCAAAAAAAAATAAATGAGAAATGGGTAAGTTGACTGAGATACAAATTTAAACCAAATGTTTTCACACAGCAGTAATTTAAAATGCACAAACAAATCTGCTTTCAATCAAAGCTTTGTGCGCCAGTTCAGTACTTACAACAATTTTGTTTTTGCACGTGGGAAGAAAGTTAACCGAATGGTAAAGAAAGCATGCCATTTAAAAATGTATGCATTGGCTTTATTATTCGTTTTCATGGTTGACGAAAACCGAAAACAATCTGTATCTTTATTTTTGCAGAAAAACTTTGAATATCAGCCAGCTGTCTTTGAGTCCAATCACAACAAAAAATTGAACTCATCTATTTTTTCAAGTGTTTGTCAAGCAAAACAATAAATAGACTTTTCCGTCGGCGTGAATGTATGTATCATAAAATATGCCGACCAACGTTATCTTCTACAGATTGTAATTATAGCAAAAATGCCAACCATATTAGCACTGTTTTGCAAGTTAGGTTGCAAAAAAATAGGAGTCATGATAATACACTACGCTCCTAGGTCAAACAGATCTTTAAGAGTTCGCTAATTAATAATCAAGAAGAATTGAATTGGAGCAGTACAAAAATTACTTAAATGGACTTCTGTTGTACACTAGCATGTGCGGTTTAACTTTGCCAACCTTGGACTCTCAAATTGAAACTTAAGTTTGCTTGTGTAATTAGGTGAACCTAAATTCAAATGGTAAACTTCATTATTTTGAAAAGTTGTTTCATTTTATTTGTTGTTTCTAAAGTTGTTTCTATTAAATTTAAGTTAATCTCTTTTTGAGAATTTTTGTCTCTGTATTTCTAATTACTGGAGTTATTATTAAATGCAAATGTTCAATGAAAAAATTACAAAGACTACTGTGCTGAAATTTACACAGAGGCGAAGTTGCACTTCTCATACACAAGCAAAAATATGACCGATAACGCAACTGCGAAAACTGAATGAGTGAAACTTTGAGTCTACAATAATTCACAACTTGACGCAAGCCAATTATGACGCATTAGCAGTAACAGTCAGTTTGAAAAAAAAAATTACCAACTATGATGCCTCATTTTATAGAGCGCACGCATTTTAACTAGTATACGAAAAAGTTTACAAAACATCCGCCCCTGCACACGTTTGCACTCTCTTATTTTGTATTTTCCCTGCCTCTACACTACAGATCCATGATACCTTCAAGCTAAAAAGCTTTTAGAGGCCCAACTAAAGCTGGAGGTACCTGTTTGACATTTTTTTGAATTTGTTGCACTAATGCGGGATGAAGGTTATTTAAAAAACTTATGACTTGAGCTTCACCCAAAACCTTGGTTGTTAGTTGCTCTATTAAAAAATGAGTGAAAAAATTGTTATTCAGGAAATTTCCCAGTACACTTTTCTTGCTCAAACTTTAATGCGTAGCAATTTATGTAGAGGCTTCTTTCAACCTGTTGCCTTGATTAAACCTTTGATATCAGATTGAGTTGTTTTCGGGAAGTCAAGAGTTTAAGACGGACAAGAAATCAAAACATTGACTTTCCTGAGTGTCATAACTTTTTGTGAGAAAAAAAATTGAGCGCAATCGGTAACGCGGAAGAGCTCCCAACAACCCGTCCGTTCGATTGAAACTAGAATCTCAGATTTGGGAGGGTAGTATTTGAGGAAAAAGTAAAAGTTTCAAAACATGGTAAAATAATCGAAAAATTGACTACTTTTAGCGACAATATTTTGTGTAAGAAAATTTGGGCAAAAATGCTTATGCAGGGGAACTTCTTGCAAGCTGTTCTGTCCATTGAACCAAATATCTTAGACTTGGGAGAGTAGTTTTCGAGAAAATACAAAAAATCCAAAAGTTGGTGTCAAAAATTCCACCACACACTCATTCGAAAACTGTGGAAAGTGGGGTAAGGTAGAAAGAGACTAGGGAAGTAAGCAGACAAACAGGGGAGTGGCCAGACTCGCCATTAGTACCACTTTTCGGACTTCGGCAGAGTAGTTTTTGAGGAAAACGAAAACTTTCCAAAACGTCTAAAAAAATTCGATCCCACCCATTATAATAATAGTTTTTTTTACCAAAGAGGAACTTCTAATATAATAGTACGTATTAATATCTTTAGCATTAGCTGTACTGAAAAGCTGGTTATTGATCAAAATGAACACTTTCAAAATGAACATTTTGGCCGCAACAAAATTTGCGACTTAGCTTGGAAAAAAAGATAGTTTAATATAACACACGCTATGCTTGTGTAAAGACTTTGAAACAATTGAAGCAGGACAACAAACGAAAACATGATTTACAAACTTATACTAACAACTTTGTTTTTGTAACTACTTGTAATAATTTGAGGTTTTTTATTTGATTAAGTGTATGACCGATGGTACCTTGATATATTGTATCTTGATAAATTTTTATCTTGTTATATTGTATCGTTATTTATATATTCGTTTCGAAAACGTTTTGAAAACCGCACTTTAAAGAGGCAAAGCTGCGCTTCGCAAACACTAGCGAAAAATTGACAAAAAGTAGCTGCATAAAGTTGAAAAAAGATGAAAACAAGCCTTGAAAAATAAATTTTTTGCAGTAGCGGAATCGATCCTACGACCAGATGTTTAGTCCCCTATCCTCGCACCTAAACTACGTGGCCCTGATAGTTTGCAAACACGAACCACACAAAACAGCTATATATGCTAATAAATTGCAAATCCGATGCAGCAAAAGTGGCGCCAAATACGAATACACAATTTTGCAGGTAATAATTTAGAATATTAAACAGGCATCCACACCAACATTGCATATAACTAATTGCAAAGCATAAACCCAGATTTTGTATAACTTAGGCATTTAAAAAAAATTGCGATATTTGTTGATTTGGAAAATTTCTGAAATCGAGTTTTTATTATTGTACTGTTGTTTGAAAAAATATCTTTTACGGGTCATTTGATAAATGAAAAAAGCATCAACTGTATGAAAAAGCCGTACTCTAAAATGACTCCAAAAGAGTACTCCAAAATGACACCAACATTTGCGACTTAGTTTGGAAAAAGAATAGTCGTACTATAACACTATGCTCGCGTAAGCTGGCTAGTGTAAGAACTTATACCGTTGAAAAACATTTTAAGACCTTGACCAATTATTGATGTTCAGCGCCCGAACAGCTTTAGTAAAGTTATTGAATTGAACAATTAAAACACGGAAGTAAAATTACACTTTGCATACACTAGTTAAAACACTATTTTTTTAAAAGTCTTAAAGTTAACGTCTTTAAGTAAAATACTTTCTTTGAAGTACTCACTGATCTCGGTCCCATAACATGACTACGGAACCCAATACTCAATAATGAATAATTTCATGCTGACAGATCTCATTTGCCAAATATATTTTTTTGAGTTGGTGCTATAAACCGTAGATCATAAGAATATGAGGAATAATGAATTCAGCAAAAATATTAACGCTACAAAATTCAACATTATACAAGTGAGACAATAAACTGTATTTACGGCCAAAATCTTTTCCATTTAACTGTTCAAAATCGTAAATATAACCGAGGACCAAGTGAATCAAAATTAATATTTCTTCCTTTTCCAATAAAAAAACCCTTTTCAAAAAAATTATCGATGATTTTATTGATTTTAAAACCTAGCTTCGTCTAAATTGATTAAAACTATCAAAAATCGAAATCCGTTCAACTTAAGATCAGCTTAATTTTGGATTCGATTTTTTTCAGGATTTTTTGATTATTAACAAAAAAACCACCGGTATATAGTACCGAAAAACTACAATTCTTGTAATCTACATTAATTATACTACAATATACTTCTTTCTCTTGAGGAATACCAATTTCATCGGGAGAAAGT
>NW_026971196.1:0-1000 GCF_963678635.1 Symsagittifera roscoffensis
AACTTATGTGGCCGTTTTAGATTAGCCGCTGAAAACACGATATGAACGCAAACCCAAAACTATGCTGTGGTTTATTTATTAACTGTCCAAAACTGTTCAATTTCAAGAATAGAAGAACAGTTGATAAAAATACTATTTCATAAGATCAAAAGTTAGAAAAGATGTGGTCTTGATTATACAGAACAAAGCATTAATCAGCTATTTCATTTCCCAATTCTTGACTAGAATTGTTCTGTTTTTAGCACAAAAACAACGCCTCTGCAGGTGCGTGCTTTCTTTATTTGGTTCACAATCTTACCCGTTTCGAATAAAGTTTGCTCTCCGTTACCGCAAAAATTTAAAAATTGAATGTGAAAATCTTGTTTGATTACGCTCGAGAACGTACTATGTTTCCCACGACTCGTCACGGAGATTTTTTTCCTTTATGACAACAATTGAAACCAAATAATGATAATTGGATCACCCTAAATCACATATTTTCCCATTAGGTTTCTAAATCTTTCAAAAATTTGGTTTTAAAGCCCATCAGAAAATATTTTGATCATCTGAGTTTGTATCATCGTTTCAGCCAAAGTAATTTTAACTAAAGATCTAGATTTACTCATCTCCTATTGAGTGCATTCCTCTATCGTATAATCAACCTGGATCTATCCAGGAAGTCGAGAGGCCCAAGTCGGCCTGAGAATGAAGCCACCAGCTTCACCTTGTTACTCTCGATGCAGCTACCAATCTAACAGTGAGCACTTGGTGCAGTCGGCAGACAACCGGTATTAGCCGAATAGACTGGCCAGTTACTCCCAAAAAGAAAAAACAAATGATCGGAATGCATCAATCTCTGTTATTCGCAGAGTCAAATTGAAAAATTTTCATCTTGATTTGCGTTTTGCACTGCTCAATTTTGACAGTTGAGTTGATTTCAATACTTACTGTTTAGCTGTTTTTTTGTCTAAATTAAAGGAAACAAAACAGAACAAAACTTTTTTTGCTCTTTAGTCTGGAA
>NW_026971197.1:0-47000 GCF_963678635.1 Symsagittifera roscoffensis
ATGAAAAAATTTTATGATTTGTTCACGCTCAAATTTGATTTTTCGCCGTTTAACTTTTGATTTCTTTTCCAGTTCAATTCCTTTCTTTTCTTAACTTCTCAATCGAACTGCAAAAGTTAAAAGGTCACGAAAAACGTGGTCGACTTTTAGTTTCGAATTTGGAATTTAATTTACAGATTTCACAGCGGAATGAATAATTTAAGTATTGATCCAGTTTTTTTTTCAAATTAGATTAATTTCTATCAAAAAGAGGTTTCAGTCATAAATTGTTCTTGAAATTTAAAAGCTATAAGGCCATATTTTTTTTCTTTGAATTTCGGAATTTAAGTTTCATCAAAAAACAAGTAAGTTTTTTCATGCGTTCATGACTATTTTCCAACTGTTTGTTTGCTATGCTCTCGAAAACTACCCTCCTAAAGCTGAGATTTTGGTTTCATTGAGAAGCCCTCTCAAAGTTATCGCCTTCTCAAAAATTCAAAAAACACGGTCAAAAAAATTTCCGAAGAAGATAACTTCAGGTTCTCGAAAACTGCCCTCCCATTTCTGAGATTTTGGGTCCAAAGAACGGGAATAGGCGTAGCCATTTATAAACCTGTTGTTCCGAAGGCTCTTTTGTAAAGGTGAAGGTCCTTTGTATACGTGGCTACGCTTAAGTTTTCTTGACACAAAATGTTATGGCCCTCAGAAGAGTCAAAGTTGTTTGTTTGGCCGTTTTTTCAAATTTTTTGACTTTTCTCGAGAACTAGCCAAATCTAATTTTGTAGGCTTTCTCGAAATAATAGGTTGTTGAATTCCTGCCTTTATAAATGGCTACGCCCGATTTTTTTCAGCAAAAAGTTATGGCCTTCAAATAAGATAAAGTTTTGAAAGTTTGACAGTTTGGCTTTACTCGAAAACTATCGTGACATTTTTCAGGTCAAGTTTTCAGAACTTTCTAAAAACTACCCTATCAAATCTGAGATGAAAAGTTCAATTGAAAGAACGAGTTGCGATAACTTTTCTTGCGGAAGTGGCGATTTCTTATTTGTTTTTAAGAGAAATGTTACCTCCTTCGGAATTTCCAATATCCTAAAAATTTTCACTCGTCTCACTTATTTTAGAGAAACAACCTATTTTAGTAGAGAGCAAAGCTCAATTTTTGAAATAAATCATTTTGTCCCGCAGCAGTATAACAAATTCAAACAAAAAATTATTAAAAGGTACTTCCAGTTGTAGCTTGGCCCCTAGCGTTCTTTAATCGAGACAATCGAAAGTTTTGGTCCAGCTAGTTTTTCAACCTTTTTCATTTTTTTTCGACCTATGTTTTATGTTTTTCTTGTATCTTAAGTGGTGCGTGTAAAACAGTCGCCTGTGTAAAATTGAATTTTCTGATTTTTGCGAAATTTACTATAATTCATTGTAGTTCTATAATTGTTAAATGTGTAAAATTTTAGAGCTCGGAAAATTTATCGCTCAAAATTTTTATGACAATTCAGGTTCTGGCTCAGTGGGTGGGTGACCAAGTATTGCTGGTTTTTACTCAAAATGAACATCATTCGAGACAAATGCATCGAATTTTTTGAGATGTAGCATTTTCGAGTTTTTTTTTACTTAATTGTTTCCGTTTTTTTAACTATCGGCTATCTTTCAATGCCATGTTTGTGTTGTGTTGTTAGTGTTGCTCCTCTTCACCTCTTTGTCAAATATTAACGACCCTAAGTGATTTTCTCGAGAAACAAACCGGCCAAAAGTGAGGTGTTAGTACAGTGTTTAGAAGATATCGAATTTAAAAAAAGTGCGTTTTTTGCCAGCTCTTATCCAGTATTATTTTTTAGCGCCAAAAGCGCATGGAACAATCTGAGAGTTTGTCATTTTTAGGTGGATGTCGGAAAATGCAACCAAAGGCGAATATTTTGGTGGTCATTGTGGACAATACCTGCGTGCGATTATCAAATTTATTTAAAAAAAACTAATGCCCTGTAAGGGTGTTGTCCAGTTTTGCTTTTTTCAGCCACTTTTTGATTTTTTTTTTAAGAATTGGTGAAAGTAGTCAAGGCTTAATTAGGTTGTGATGATATTTCTTTTTTCAGGAAAAAAATTGTTCACGCTCAAGTTTGATTTTTGACATTTGATTTGTTTTTAGGTTCATTTCATTTCCTTTTTCAGAAATGAAGCCAAATTCCTCTATAGAACAGCAAAACTGTTAAGGTCACAGTAAAAACATGATAGACATGAACTGGAAAAACATGATCGACTTCTAATATCCCATCGCTAATACAAGTTTTATACCACTCGATCCATTTTTCTCAAATTGAGTTATTTTAATCGATAAAGTTTCAGTTATAAATTGTTCTTGAAATCCAAAGAGCTTTATGTTCATAAGTTTTTTTCTACTTCGAAAATCAAAAGTTGAAGTTTTTCAAAACCAGTCAGTTGTTTTTCTGTTTCCTTGCGTTCATTGACTCTTTGATAAAAAAAACAGAGTTGCGGTAGGAAAATTTGGGCTGATTTCAAAGCATTGGAGTGCCGTTGTGATTAATATTGTGTTCTTTCTTCCTATTGGCTGTAATGTTGCTGTTCGTCATCTCAGAGAATTTAATCGAATCCCTATTTAGATGACGACGACTGAGTTATTAATCTTAACTGTGCACAACAGTTTTGATATCGGATTTGTTTTGTGGTTTGGCTTTTCATATCTTTTTGAAATGATGTAAAATCATTTGCTAAAATGAAGGCAATTTACGCTCTCGAACTAAGAAACTGGAAATGGTAAAAAAAAAACGTGAATTAGACGTGAAAAAGTTAAATTAGACGGCCAATCAGACATAACTGGTACACATCTTGATCTCAACCTTGAGCTTGTGAGAGGTTCTTAACTGCGCTGACGCATTAAGCGTTAAATCAGGTATATGGTACCCAATGACGTAGATACCGCCGCGTGTACGTTTTGAGTACCAGTACACCTACTAATTAGCTCTTCTGAGATTCAGTACAATTACCTTGTGTGAACAAATTTACAGGTAGCACGGATGTTGTTTACTCATTATAAAATCAGATGGTAGTGTTATGTAGGCCTCATTGCATTTCGACGCATAATGTCGAAAAAGGGGGGATGAAACGAGGTGTGTTTGTTGGTTCGGTCGTAAAGCGATTGTAAAGCCGAAATCAGGTGCGAAATTGGAGCAGTCTTTGATTATTTTATGACATAGATGGTTCGGTAGTGACCTCCTTTTTAGCCTTATATCTATTCAACGCGTCATCCTAATTAAGGACAAAAAACAAAAGATATTTTGTGATTATGAGTCATGTAAAGACGTAGGATGCGGAACTTCTATGGCTTTAACCCATTTGCCTGAATTCATTTTTTTTATATAAAGAAATGTTGATGTTGTATCCCAACCGTTTAAAATGACTTGAAGGGTTCAAATAGTGAAATTTAAGACGATTTGTAATAAATTTCAGACGATACATTTACGACAGTTCTTCGAAAAGGGAAAACCAAATACGAGCTGTTCGGCTCTTCAGAGAACTGCTGTTGCGCCTTTGCTTAAGAATTACATTAATTTTTTTGAACTGGGTAAAGTTGCCTCATCCTCAAGCAAAGAGCGCGGATCATTATGGGCCTCGTACATCCGACCTTTTGGTTGAGAGGCGAAGACATAACCACTGCACCACCGCTCAATAATTTTGTTCTGTTTCCTCGAGTTCAATTACACTGTTACAAATGTTTGTTGGCTACGTTTACCAGAGTAGAGCTTTTGACACCCGCCATTAAGCAAATGTTATCTTAATTATGTAGCTCGGTGCATGATCTCAATTTGGTATATTTAGGTAGGTGGAGTGTTACCTTGAGCCGAGGAATCAAAGTAAATAGAGGCAAGTTAAGCTTAATGTGTTTATTGTTCCTAGGCTACGAAACAGACTATGCAAAAGAAGACAGTTGTGTTGGAGCTTGTGATCACATTTGTGCTCAAAAAGAGTCGGAAGTTTCGGAGGAGAAGGAGTGCTCGTGCTTGACAGGGTTCTCGCTTTCCACAGTTGACAAATTCTCATGCATCGCAAAAGACAATTCAAGATACGACCAAGCGCGTCTATTTGCAATAGGAGGAAGTCTAGCCGCACTTAAGTTACCATCAGAGAAAACAGAGTTGAACGTCGGCGGTTCGAATCTCGCTGGGGGCAATCATTTGTTCAAACCCAATCCCGATCCGGAACATTCCAGAACATACTTGGAGGGTTTGAGCAGTTCATCTCCTTTAGCAATGCACGTTGAGAAATCACTGCTGTATTTTGTAGACGAAACACGAGAGAATATTGTGAGATACAATGTAGTCAGCATGAAGACTGAATTGACGATTAATATTGGCAAAATAATCGGTAAGCGACCTGGGTTTTAATTACTTTTCAGTTCATAACTTCAACGAAACTGCCTTATTGTTGCCAGAATTTCTTAAATGATATAATACGAGTAAAAAGCTGGTAATACGCGCTTGAATGAATTAGACTAATATCACCGAAAGTTTCACAGTTCATTATAATTAATGGCATAATTCATTCGGTTTTTGATTCAGAAGCATATCATTACTACTGTTCCTAAACACTATTTTTGTTAATGTTGATTTTCTTAATTCTTTTTTACCCTTGTGATAACTTTGTTAACAGATTTCAGCATGCATGCAGTACACAACATGCCTGCAGTATGTGCGTCTATTTGCGCTCATTGGCCTATTTCTCCCACTGTGCATCCTCAGCAGTGTTTTTCAATAAATTCGCAGTTCAAATTTTTGTAATGATGTTTCTTTGGCATTTTCTGATGTTTCGACTTGTGGCTTTCGGTTTAATTTTTGTCGGCTTAGTTTCCGCTTTGTTTTTACCAGCAAACTAAATCGCCTATTTGAGTTTTAGTTTTTTTAACATTTAACATCTGTTTGTTTGTAATTTTTTTTAACCCTGAGATCGTATATATTTCTTTTTTGTTTTTTTTCGCTTAAAACTTTCTTCCGCTCAAATGATTTCAGCCTCTTTTTCGTCGGCTTAGTGACATAATTTCGAGTCGTTTCAATGGAAGCACGATTTTTATGCTCCCTTCTGGATTGCACAAAATGCTAAAAGTCTTAAATTATAGTTCAAGTTTTTCATGACAACATTTCATTTTTCGTTTTTCTTTTTTTTTTCGTCTTGATAGGTTTCGGCCTATGTTATTTCGGCCTCACGAGCGGGAAAAGTGTGTATGTGCGTGTGTGTGTGTGCTTGTCTGTGTTCTGAGGTTGAGGGAGGATTAATTATTAGTTTTAAATTTTTTGAATTATTTTTTTGGCTTTTTTCATGTTCCTCTTTCGGGTTTACTAGGTTTCGGTCTATTTTAAATCGGCTTAGTTGTCTCATATTGCCCCATTTGATCAGCAAATTAAGTTTTTTGAGGTTGAATGGGACTTATTAACTTTTCATAAGTCTGAAGTTTTGATTTTTTTCCGGTTTAAATGGTTTCTGCCAAGGTAATTCGGCTTTGTTACCGCTGGGTAAAATATCTTCCGATGCTATTTGCACATTCTATTGTCTCGGCATGTTTTACTTTTAAAACTAGCCTTATTCGTTATGATAGGTTTGGTTTTTTCGACATTTTTGATTTTCCGATTTTTTTGTGTTGTGTCGCAAGTGTTCCGAAGCTCAGCTTCGCCTCTGTGTCTTATTTTAATTGATGTGAAGCACCACTTCGCATGTGTGTTGATTATGATGTCTAAACAAATAGTTTGCCATGCAAAGGTTGATAATGCATTTTTTCAAATATATTTATCTACTTAAAAGTCAATGAATTAGTGAAGACTCATGTATAGGTCGTTTTTTTTTTCACGCTCAAATTTGGTTTTTCGCGGTTTGACTTTGTTGATTTTTAAGTAGATTTCTTCTGTTGGCTATGTTTTTTTTGTCATTCTAGGTGGCATTGCTGTAGACTGGATCCACAATTTACTCTTCTGGACTGAATCAACTCAAGGTGCAATCGTAGTGTCTTCTCTTGATGGCATCAAAAATCAAACTCTTTACACCGACTTAAACTATCCCACATGTATAGTAGCAGTACCTAATAAAGGAGCCCTTATGGTATGTGAAAGACCATTCATAAAAGGCCGTATTATTCAACTGGCAATGAATGGAGATAAAGGGTCTTTACGGGAACTTATTTCTGGCTCTGATTCAAGATGGGCCGACTTACTTCCGGAGACAGCTGCCGGAAATAATCTATTTGAGAAGTTCTCGCCGACATCTTTGGCCTATGACTACGTTAAAGATCTCTTGTATTTTTGTGACAACCATTTTTCAATAGTAGCGGTGCTAGACATTGAATCGCAAAGAGCTGACACCTCGTTTTTTGACATGTTCCTACTCACAACGGAACTGCAGTTCGCAAATCAAAAGCTGTTCGGCATCGAGATTTTCAACAACAGACTTTACATAAGTGAAACTAGAAGTAAAATAGTATACGAAATGTACCCGTTGAGTGCCAGAATGAACCCGAGCTATCCGGCTCCGATAATGACGGGATCCAGCATCAACCTGTCGCTTCCAAACTCGCATTCAATGGACCTGAAAGTGTTCCACAAGTCCAGGCAACCGATTCGAGAGGAGTTCAACCATTGTGAAAAGCTATGTAGTTACTTATGTCTCCCAACCTACAAAAGTTACAAGTGTATTTGCCCGAAAGGGTACAGGTTAGTGATGGATACGGAGTGTGAACTGATAATAGACCCATTTTTGATAGCGGCGAACTCGGAAGGTATATTTAAAATTGCTCTGCCGTTAGCGAACTCGCCAAGTGCTACAAAATTAGTGACTGCTTCGAGTTTCAATGAAAGGAGTTCCAATTTTCCGAGTGCCTATTCGAGAATCCCAGAAGGACCGGCAGATATTGACTGGCACCCTGTTACAAACAGAATCTACTGGACGGACCCTTCAACCAGATCCATTCAAAGTATCAATTACGATGGAAGTGAACATTCTGTTCTAGTAGACGGCCTCGAGGAACCGTATGGCCTTGCTGTTGATTACATAACTGAAAAGATATATTTCACAGATGTCAAACTTCACTCTATATCAACGATAGATTTGGATCCTAAGAATCGCCGACGAATTGAAACGGTACTATGGGCCGATATCTTTCTGCCCAGTTATGTGGCCATAGATTTCCAACAGGGTTATCTGTATTGGGCTTGTTCGTCACGTCCTTTTAGATTGGAGCGGTCGAGAATGGACGGATCTGGAAGGGGCACAGTAATTACAAAAAGTATGGTTGGCGATGACTACCAACCGTCCAAAATTGTCCTATCTTTGCTTCCCGAGCATTTTCTCTTTACGACAGGAGAAAAAATAGTAGACTTAGTCAGCGGCTCGGACCAAGGCGTTTCATTAGAAAAGGTTTGCTGTAATGGCAGAATAGATGCTAGCGCAATATTTGACTATTTCAATCACTCAATAATAACCACAAATATGTCGACAATAACACAATGTGCAATTAACCTCTCCTCTTTTCACATTTCTACTTCTGACAAATTACGACAGCCAAACTCCTCGGCTACCTTAGACAAGCAAACATGCCAAACTTTTAAACCCCACATTAAAATTTCCAATGCGCAAGACCAATCAAACTCAGAAGGCAAGACTCGGTCCATTAGCAATATTAAAGCTCTATCTGTCTTCCACCAAGGAAGGCCTCGGAGGAGCGGCCACTTCTGCTCTGACGAAGAAGGGAACCCTATATGTGAACACAGCTGTTCCCTCCCTCCTGCAAATATCTCAGACCCTGCATGGTCCAGATCACCCCTGTGCACTTGTGCATTTGGCTATGAACCAAATCCAGAGAACAGAACCCGTTGTATTATTAGACGGAGCGATGTGTTGCTGATATCGAGTGGAAAGAAGATGGAAGTGGTTTACTTCAATTCAGAAGGCGTTGTTCAATACCCGCAAATAGCGCCAGTAAAACCGGCCGCTCCTTTTTCTCTCTGGCACTACGACCCCTTATCGAGGAGCGTCGTCTACTTTGACTCTGATAATGTATGCTTGATTCAGGCAGAAATTGCAACAGGCAAAGTAGTGAGAAAGTTTTTGAAGTCTTATAGTACGAAAGCCTTTGCATTAGATCATGTACACCAGCTGATTTTTTTTGTGGCAAATTGGGGATATATTCAGCTATGCCAAGTTCAATTTTGTGACGAGCCGAGATATGTTAGAACTCTGGTGTCCGCGAATCTTACTGAGCCGAGATCGCTACTCGTGGATCCGAACCTTGGACTTCTTTTCTGGGACGACATAAAGCAGGTCCCGGTTGCTGCAAGCTCGAAATTTATTCACAACAAAAGTTTTGATGTTCATGAAGTTATTACTCAAATTGACATGTCTGGAGATCCCAATTCAAGACGTGTCTTGTTGGATGTCTGTGTTACATGCGATATTGATGCAAATGAGTTCAAAGATTTGAGAAATATTTTCCGCCCACTTTTGACGATAGATTTGCAGAAACAAACGATTGTTTTCACGAATGAAGGCGAAGTGCTTAATACGGTGAAGTATTTCTCATCGGAAGTTAGAGCGTGGCCCAAAGTTGATCAGACAGTCTCTTTTAAAGATATTGGAAACAGAGTATCGGAAACGGGAATGGCTTGTCTCGACGGACTGATATACTTTATTGAGTCAGCCACCGATCGCAACATCCAAATAGTCAAACACGGTCTCATCACTGGTTTTGGAAATAGTCCCATGTACGAAAAGATGGAGGAGCCAGTATCTAGACTGGCAGCTTACTCCCATGTAAAAAGTAAGTAGACTCCCATTGCCTAAGATCTTCATGGCTGGTTTTACAGATATTTGGTCTTTTAACTTTTTATGAAATACAGTGCTGATTTAAATTATCCGGACAAAACGAACAAAACTTGAATTTTCAAACGTGTTTTTCTCAAATTGGGTTAAGATAAGACAAACAATGAAGAGAACAAAAGTTGCTTAGAATTTCATCAGAATTAATATGGTGCAGTTTGTTCTCCGAAATTCTCAACCAAAATTTTACACCAAAAATGGGTAATTTTGGTTTTTTTCAATTAATCAAGAATTACGCGGAAACTACTTTGTTAATTGATAAGAAAATTATGTCACAAGAAGCCTCTTACACAGCATAACAAAATTTAAGAAGAGTTAAATCTCCAAAAAACAGTATAAGAGAAAAAATTTTTACTTGATAGTCAATAAATGTGATTTTTACTATTTAAAACCCAGAATCTCTGTTTAAAAACAAATTTTAAACAATTTGCGCAAATTTTTGGAGATTTAATTCTTCTTAAATTTTGTTATGCTGTGTAAGAGGCTTCTTGTGACATAATTTGCTTCTTAATTAACAAAGTAGTTTCAGCGAAATTTTTGATTAATTGAAAAAAGCCAAAATTACCCATTTTTGGGGTAAAATTTTGGTTGAGAATTTCGGAGAACAAACTGCAACATATTAATTCTGATGAAATTCTAAGCAACTTTTGTTCTCTTCATTGTTTGTCCAATCTTAACCCAATTTGAGAAAAACGCGTTTGAAAATTCAAGTTTTGTTCGTTTTGTCTGGATAATTTAGATCAGCACTGTATAGGCACTACGCTAATTGCGCAAGTGTGTTGTAAACACATTTTTTTTCCAGTAAAAACAATTTTCAATGAAATCTTTTTTTTTGCTCTGTAAGTTTGGTGGTAGGTCAGTAATTCGATGTATCAGTAAACCGAAAAATCATGATTCAATTACGCAATCACATTAGCTAAAAACTGAGATTTTTACAAAATGACAAATTTTTCCCTCAGAACAAAAATTGAATAAAAAAGGGAATAAAATAAAATATCTCTTGCAATGCAAGCCGTGGTTGGAAGAGATTCCAAAGTTGATGTAATTATTACGTAAATTGATGTAATTATTACGTAAATCGGTTTACTCATACGCACCCCAAGTTTGACTTGCGTGGTGGTTCCATCGAACATCAAACAATGAGTCGCAAATACGCAAAATCATTGTCGTTTGGAATATATGAGGATGTTTTTTGCGTAGAAATCACCGACCAGTGTGCGGACATACAGTGCAGTTACATATGTGTACCCACATACACGGGAGAGCCGAGATGTTTGTGCCCCCCAGGAGTGTGGCTATCTGCAGATGGAGTTACATGCGAGGGGGAGCCACGTCAGTTCATCATTACTCCAAACTCCCTCCTCCTTCCTGAAGTGACAAATTCGAACCCCTACCACTCGACTAAGTCTCCCACTAAAGGGGTAACACAGTTTACATGCCAGAGTGCGAATTATGCTGACAAAATAGGCAGTCCTGTTGCCATTGATTTTCACTACAAGCAAAAGTTTGTCTTCGTCGCCACAAATGATAAGATCTACCGTTTGGACTTCAACCTAAACAATCCGACAGTGATTCAAGAATTCCCAGATCGACCGAGTTATATACTAGGTTTGGCAGTAGATTGGATTGCGGACAATCTTTACTGGTTGACCATAGATGGAATGTTTGTATCGCGCCTGGAGAAAGATTCACCCCCAATCAAGCTCAAAGGCTTCAAGGCTTCAAACGGAATAGGCGCTCTTGCTGTGCATCCGCGGCGGTCCTTCGTGTTTTGGAGCCATCCAGCGCTTTCGGACGGAATCTACAAATCAGATATGGATGTCGATATGGTGTCCCACTTTTGGAACGACAAGTCAAACCCAGATCATATGACTATAGACTATGAGAACAATCATATATACTGGCTCATGAGGGATGCATCTAAGCTGTTTTTCTCCGATCTAGAGGGTCATAATATCCAGACCCTGGACCAGTTGTTCCAGAAGCCACTGGCTTTGGCAGTTTTGGGCAACATCACTTATTGTATGGACTTGAGGCCTTCGACTGCAAACTCGGCTCCCCATGTCACTCTTAAACAATGCAATCTGAATTCGCTGTTTAACCCGATGCTTCAACCTACGCAGAATTCGCTGTTAGACCGACTGAGTTCGAGTGATAATCGCAGTTCGGATTTCTACGAAGAGTTGTTAGGTCCCAACTTGAATATGTCCTCGCTGTCTCGGTTGTCCTTGAATGATTCGTTCTATGGCTCTGTTGGAGGAACTGGATTTGCAGAGACGCTGGATCCTACCTGTTCCTCTGTGGATGCATGCAAGATGAATTTCCAGTCTGCATCTTTTACTGCTTTGACATTTGTATCACCTCTCCAGCAAACAGGCCTCATGAAAGGTACAAAAAGTGACTTCGTATCAAAACAGAATTTTAGTGTCGTTTCTTATTGCATGTTGTGATGAGAGAACTTTAAAAACGCATAGAAAGTTAGTGATATTGGCAAAATCGACAACAGTTGTCTTCAAAAAAAGTAAACTTTCAAAATTTTTCCTAAAAACTTATCTTAAATTGTTTCTTTTTTTGAGCAATAATTTCTAAATTTTTCTCTGAGAAATTTTACTGCCAAGGAAGCGCTAAATGAGGCTTCCAAAACTTTTTTTTATAAAATCAATCTTTTTATCTAAATGACTAATTTTGATATAACGAACGTTATTTAACTCGATCGCGTTACTCGCTCGAAAATAAACTACAACTCGAAGTTCCAAACCGGTTTTTCTCGAAACTGGGGTAACTTTTTTAAAAAATGTTCGAATCAGGACTGAAAGTGCTTCTAAATGACATGTCATTTGACCCTTTTTGATGATTATTTGTGTTGCCTGATTTTGCGTAAAACAAAAAAACTAAAACACCCGAATACAAAGTTCCTCCCATTTTCAATGGTCGGAACAAAAACGTCTGTTTATAGCTACCAAAATGACACCCAGTCTGTAAGAAATCTCTAAATATGCAAATTAGTTTTTCAAATACTTTTTTATACAGTTCCTATTTCTAGCTGTTTAAGGTCTTCTTTCATGAAGCTCATATGGAAGTTGCTGGTTTGGAAACAAATTCAACTGCTGATTACTCAGGACAATTTAGGGTCATTTTAAGGTTCTGAGTGGTTCGTAAATCTGTCTCTGTTTAGATTCACGCGTACACCCATGTGCTGTGAATAACGGAGGCTGCGGTTTCGTTTGTCTTGCTACGCGATCTGGACGCAAGTGCAAGTGTCCCAACTTGACGGTTTTTTGTCATTCTGGAGAAACATACCTGCCTCCCAATGTCCTCGAACCCTCTGAAGATTTGCCCAGAGCACCTCCGGCTACTTTGGGACCAGCCATGCACGCACCAGGTGGGCACAAAAGCGTACCGCAGGGGATAGCCACTCTCAATTCTAGTTGATAGTTTTTTTTCAGAAAGTTCTTATGTACGTCATGCAATTTTGATCGATCAGTAAACGCGATTTTTAGTCAATCACGATTTTTGGTCTGAACCTTACAAAGAGTTCTCTGTTCCTCCCAAAACACTATTTTCTTCGAGAAAATTCCCGGTAGCGCAGAAGTTTTTGCAGATATGTCAACCTAAGGTATCGGAATAGATCCGATGTCGGCATAGATCTAAAATTTCGATAAAATTGTGCACAAATTAACTGCTCCTGGCAGTAGTTAAGCTCTGCTGCTTTGGTCGAAAATTACATATGCTTGATTTATATCATTAAGTTATCCAGGGGTGGATCTAGGATTTTCTCGAGGGATGGGGGATTTCACAAAATTTTTCAAAGTAAAATAAAAAATTTTTAGGTTGACCAAATTGATTTTCCGAGCTCACCCAAATCACTAAAAGACTCTATTTTGACGAAAATTGTTGCGCTGCAGGCAAGAAAAAAAAACAGGTCAAAATTCCGTTTTTGTAAAGTTTTCGACCAAAAATTTCTTCGCGCGTTTTCTTCGCGCGCCGTCAAGTAAATTTCAGAATTTTATTTCCAATCTAATTATTCTGCGACTTTTGTATTATTTGTGCTATTATCAACCATTTTTTCTAAATACTAGTTACGCTTACGATTAGCAAGTGTTATCAAACCCAATTAAATACTTTTTTTGGGTTAACAACTAGTTTAACAGAATCACTTGAATCATTTTAACTTTGCTTCACATGAAATCAAAGTTTAGACGTAAATTAGCGCATGTGGAGAAGAGTTAATGCGCTTGTCTATAAAGACTCAAGGTCAGTTGGTCGAATCCGCTAGGAGCTGGTTTTTTGGAAGCGGAAAATTACCCACGCGTCAAAAAATTCTTTGTCGGATTTTTGTTTGTATGCTTTTTTCCCGCTTGTTACCGCAGCACCAAATTTGCAAGGGTATTGTAATTGGGTACTACACTTTTTTTCTCCCGTAAACAACTCTGTCCACAGGACTCATTGAACTGGTGGTACCTTGGTTCATAATGAATTCAAAAATTGTTGTCTCTTGCACGCTAGCTTAGCGGTAACAAATACACCTGGGACGTCAAAGGTTCTGGGTTTGAATCTGATCAGGACCAGTTTTTTTTCAAACGGAATTGTTTCAGTTCAAAAAAATTTCGGCCGATTATGTCTGCTGGTTTTGTCGGCTTAGTTGCCGCATCAAAGAATCGTTTATTTAAGCTGTAAACAATTTTAGCTGCAGATGTTTTTAGCATTTTAGAAATCCAGCCGAATCGAACTTTGCTTTTTACATTGGTTGTAATTTAACCAGCTCGATTTGTTAAAATTTCTTTTTTTCATTTTTTTGTCTTTTTTATCAAGGGTTTCTACTCAGGGCGTGAAGGGTTTCTGCTCAGGTTTTTTCGGCTTTGTTAACGCTTGGTAATTATAAATCAAATGCAATCAACCATCTAGCGCAGAGATAAAATAATTTCTTGAGATGACAAAAATTTGCGGTTCGATTTCGGCCGGGCACTTTTATGTAAACTAGAGTTTTTGTGCTTTTTTTCGGATTACCGTCCGTCTATTTATTTTTGTCGGCTTTGTTCCCGATGGTGCAGCTGTATTACAAGTTGCTGTAACCCCCCATACTTGAGGCGACAAAGCCGGAGAGTTCTATTCCAATGGGGACTTGTTTTTCTTGCAGAAAGAAAATCTTGGTTGGCTAATTTAGATTATTGTATGTCTGCTTGTTTTCTCTGCTCAGTTCTACAGAAAGGACTTTTTAAAAAAACTTTGCTTCTGTATAGCATTCTTAAAGCTTTTTGTAGAGTTTCTAATGTTGCATGCAATTTTGTTCCGGATATTTTGGGCGTTTGTTGCAATTTTTCTTGACAAAAACGATTTTATGATCTTTTTCCATTTAATTTTTATAACGTTCATATTTTGTATCTCAAGTGTGCAAAGCTCAGCTTCGCCTCTGTGTTGAAAGTTTTTGAAAGTTGTTTTTTTAATATAAATACAAGGAGTGTTCTGTGCATTTAGTGCAGTGGTTACACCCATGTTTTAGACGACACCCATGCTTGAGATAACAGAAGTTTGATTTCAGTTGGGACCTATGGTTCTCTCGAAACTGAAATTTTTTGAATATTCTAGATTTTCGTGTCTGCTAATTTTTTGTCGGCTTAAATCCCGCAGAAAGGTTCGGGGTCTTTTTAGCATTTTGAAAGCTCTTTGTAAAGTTTCTATTGGTGCAGGTTATTTTTGTATCAGGATTTTTTGTTCTTTATGCAATTTTTTTAAAGTTTCTTTAAAATTGCTGTCTTTTCATTTGCTGGTAATCAAAGTCATTTGTTTTTCTATAGCAAGTGATGCGAAGCTCCGCTTCGCCTCGGTTTATGTTTTTTTAATTACTAAATTTTATCGCCAAAATAAGCATTGCTAGAATTTTTTGTGCTCCTCGCGCGCAATCAGCTATCCCTGTTGGGTTTTGTTTCAGCTTCTTAAAAATTTGTAAAACACATACATTGGTTTTCAAGAAATTATAATAGTTTGTCATAGACTTCGTCATATATGTGATATATTCTTTCGCTTTTTGTGACTCTTAGTTTCTTATTAGCGTAGTGAATACTCTTATAGAGGTCTTGGTGATTTGTTGTTTTTAAGAGGCGATGAATGTAGTTCAGGTTCTCATGTAGGTCGAGATGATTTTTTTGTTCAGGGAAAAAGCTAAATTTTAATCTCGCTCAATTTAATTTTTTCGCGATTTGGCTTGCTTTGTCTTTTAAAAGTCAGTTCATTTCCTATGTTAAAAGGAGGACTAACTCCATTATTGAACAGCAAAAATATAAAGGTCACAAAAAACTTGATCGGCGTCTAGGTTCGAAAGTGGAATTTATTTTTCAGATTTTCCAGCGAAATGAAAATTTCACCTATTAATCCAGTTTCTCAAATTGAGTTAATTTTTATCAAAAAAAGTGTCATTCATAAATGCAATGACTTTTCCAAGTATATGTTCCTCTTTTGTCCTATTTTCAGATATCCATTTTTGGTGACGAACCCTAAAATTTTTCTAAAGGCGTCAATATATACTAAATTTGAGGGGGAGCGCGCGCCGAAAAAACGCGACTTTTCGGTTAAAATCATTGCGAGGCCAAACTGTGCATTCTGTGCATTGTAAGGGGATTCCGCAACAGACCAAAATCAGATTTGTCGCGGAATCCGCAACTTTGCTACTTCTCTTTTATGTTTTTCGCTGTTTTGGATTCCACAAAAAATACCCAAAACACTGTACCGCTCAAAATCGCTCCAAAAATAGGCGATTTTGAGGAATCCGCAACAGTAATTGCGGAATCCAGAACAGTTTGTGGAGTCCACAAACAAATAATAAGACATTTGTATAGTTAAATTGAGCTGTTGTGGATTCCGCAACTGTAAGCGGAATCCGCAATGTGTAAGTTTAATCCTCAAATTGTAAGCGGAATCCGCATTTTGTTTGCAGATTCCGCTTACATATATGTATATGCGTAGTATAGATTTTAAATATATATCTTTTAACTACTGGTCAAACAAAAATCAATCTCAATTACTGCATTAATCAACTACGAGTTGAAATACCAAACGTTTGGTCTCAATTCCTGTCAATTGAGACCCAACTTCGATCTCAAATCCTGTCGACTTCAATCTCAACTTCAATCCCAAATGCTGACCTACTGAACTGCGATCCCGAATACTGACCTACCCATCCCAAATACTGACCTAATATGACCTGAACTTCGAACCCAAATACTGACCTACTGAACTTCGATCCCAAATACTGAACTTCGATCCCAAATACTGACCTACCCATCCCAAGTACTGACCTAATTCGATCTAAACTTCGAACCCAAATACTGATGCAATCCCAAATGCTGACCTAATTCGGCGATTTCCAAACACTCTCTAGCCAATTACTACCAATATTGAATTTGTTTGGCGTTAAGTTTCCAAAATCAGTGTTTGGGATTGACCTAAAATGGCGATATGCTGTGTGTTGTGTTTCCATACACTCTCAACCCAATGACTGAACTTAATCGGTATTGTGTTTCCAAAATATTAGAAAGTGACATCCACCGATTTAGTTAACAAATGTTTTGAGATTTGTTCGTGGATTCCGCTGACAATGGTTAAGTCCTTGCCCTTAAATTCCGTATTGCTCTAGATAAGAATTCCAGCTCTAGCTTTTAACTATTAATATGCAAGTTCAGTAATAAACAAAATTCTGAATCCACTTAAATTTGCGGATTCCACTTACATTTTGCGGATTCCACTTACATTTTGCGGAATCCACTTACAGTTGCGGAATCCAGAACAACTAGCTATATTTGCTTGTTGCGGAATCCGCAACAAAACAAATGTGCCGACAAATTTTACATTACAGGTATATGTATGCGGAATCCACTGAAATTTTGTTTCTGGAATCCACTTACATTTTGAAACATGTTTGAAGACTTGTCTCTGGAATCCAGGAACATACAGACACAAAATTGTGCTCCTATCCAGTGCACAGTTTGGCCTCGTAATGATTTTCCAAAAAGTGCCCAAAAACGTCTTTTCAAAATTTTGCGTGCGGCGCAGAAATTTCAGCCAAAGAAGGGTTTTTTTAGTGCTTTGGGAGAGCTCAGAACACCAATTTGGTCGACCTAAAAATTTTTCTGAAAATCCGACCCCCCTCGAGAAAATCCTAGATCCGCCCCTGCTTGCGTTCATTGTCTCTTTACCAAAATCTGTTGGCTATGTTTTGGCTTCGAAAGATTTGATAGCAGATTATGCCCAATAAATAAATTGGATGAAAAAAGACAGGAAGATAATAAATAGCTTTTTAAAATTAATTTTTGGGAGGATTGGCGCGGCGAAAAAAGGGATGGTTTTCGAGCTTCCACAAAACCATTCCTTAAATATGACCGTTTTTTGTTTAGATTTCCAGGAACAGATTCAGATGGTGCTGATCATAGTCGTATGTGCAGCTGCGATTGTTATTTTGTTGATAGTCTCCGTTATAGTATGCATCCGCAAATACTACCCTCAAACCCTCCCCCCAGACCACTACCATCCCCACCCTAGCGCTCAGAACACTTACATACATCACACACATAAAGTGTCGACTGGTGCTCATTTTTCACCCGGAGGAGCGATTGTGAACCCCCGCATTCCACTCATGGGGACCCTGAGAGCTTCGACTCCCTACATCGCCATGGTGCCCCCACCCGGAACCACTCCTCGCATGCCAGGGGCAACTGCTGTGGTGCATCATAACGCATTCAACGGAACTGTCTACCACTCGTTGCCTCGCAGAAGTCACTGCTCGCTGGCGGTCAGTCTAGATAGATCACATTTATTATAAAATATACGGAATGGGATTGATCCTTTTCCCTGCCCAAAAAGAGCTTTAAATTAGAGAATGAATAATCTTACTGCTACTTCTTAAAACTCGTTTGTTAGTGTTCAAGGTATGGGAAGTATAAAAGTATACACAGAATAAACATTTAAGTCGCCTTGATTTTGAAATATACAGCTTCTTTTGACAGAAGGGTGAAAATACGCTTTACTCAGTAACGTGGTGAAGGGGGGTGGATGGTGGTTTTTTTTGCCTTCCCCCTCTCACCTCTGACTGAAAATGGGCGATGAAAAAGGTAAATGTCGGTCGATCTTTTTGTTATCAATGTGGGCTACAGACTGGCACTGGCACATCAAGTAAGCACAATAAGATTTGATGTCAGGTTCTTCGGTTGACGATTTGTCGTCTATAGAATTAACTGTCAATTAACTTTTTTTCAGCCGGATAATTACGTAATGCCGCAGAACTCGCGCAGGTACAGCACGCATTCGCTGCAACGCAATTCAAGGTTTGCTCTTCACCAGCAGCAGCAGTCGCTTCCTCACAACTACATTGAACTTCAATCTCATCAATTCTCCATTCCAACCGGACCCGCAGGCCAAAATTCCAACTCAAATCAGTCTGCGAGTAACAGCATTGGTGGTTCCACTGCTACGTACGTCTGGACACCAAGTCATATGACTAAGACTCTTTCCAACAAGAACCTCAATAAAGCGACGCTGAATCACTACCAGCAGCAGATCCAGCAGCAGCATAATGTGTCCCACTCCCCCACCGCCAGTTACAGCAGCCAGGGTAGCCGCAACACTGTCAACAGTGGAACTCCGACAATATTAGCCTCTAGCGCTCAGCAGCCCCTAGTGATGATGGCACAAGTCATTCCATTCCAAGCTTTACCCTCGTACGCTGCTGCAGGCCTCACACCCGCCGCTACGCTCCGCCGGGGAAGTGGGGCGTTGGGGGGAATGGAAATGCTGCATAGGGGAGGCAATGTGTTGGGGTCCAGTTCGAACTCGGGAATGATGTCGACGCCGAAAACACGCTCCTCGGTTTCATCAGTTAAAACTGACAACATGGAATGCGATTGGAAAGAAGAAGGCGGTGTGGTGGGAAGGGGTGCTAACACAACAACTAACCACTATTCCCAGTTGTCTCAACTTTCCAATAGCATGAGTCCCTCGCAACAATCGGTGTCGAAAACCACGAATAACAAAACTAATACAACGACAGCAAACAAAATGGTGCAGCAGAAATCTGAAGAGTCGTCGCTGACGTAGTTGCCTCAAACTGAAAAGTCCAAACTTTTTTAAAAAAACTTATATTTTCACTAAACTGAATATCTGACACGCCCAGGCTGCTAAACCTGTTAAGGCCCTAGAATTAATGTCAATTTGGAAACGAAAATTTTTATTTTTTTTGTGAACACTCAACTTACAAAATGGGGCTGCAAGTGAGTTTCTCAAGTGCTTTGCGCGGAGAAGAAAAATTTAGCTAATGATGTAATTTGATGTCATTTGTAAGTAGGGCATGCCGTTCAAAATTTGCAATCGTAGTTCTGTCTGTATTTCTTTCCTCGGCCAACTAGTAAATTGTCAAATTGCAATTCGAAATAAAAATAAAAATTCAAATTGAAGGTTAGTTTAATTAATTAATAGTTCGTTTCATACCTCAAATGTGTTTCTACGCAGTATCGAAAAATCAGACTCTGTTTAAAACGCCTTTATTTTTCTGTTTTACTAATCGTGAGAGTTTGATTTGTGTCGATGTTGCAGCAATTGTATGCTCAATAGCGTATAAATTTGCCCCATTGAAAAAGCTAAGCTGTTATGCCTTTCCTTTGGTCAGTTTCTGATCCAAATGTTCGTGTTTTTGCTGTATTAAACTTGATTTTATAAAAATCTATCTATTCACTTTGAAATCTAATTGAATACTTCGTCCGAAGTTTTTCCACCTGCAGTCTACAGGATGTATTGTTAAGTTAGATGTTTTGTTTATTAGAAGCGAATTAGCTTAATGTTTCAAGCAACAAGGGGAGCAAAAGAAGAAACGTAAGGTTTGAAAAAAGCCTGATTTTTAAGATTCGATGAACGTAGCGATGACTCTTATAGTATTGGTCGTGATGACTTTTTTATTAAGATTTTTTTTCAAATAAATATTTTTGGCCTAGGTTGTATCGCCTTAGTCAATTTACACGTGTAGTTTTGCGTTTACCTTGCCCTACAGTCTCCAACTTTCGAAAAAGTTTTTGCGGGGAATATTTGACCCAAATTTTTGAATTTTTTTTCTTGTTTTCTCAGTAACTCTTCTCCCAAATACGATATTTTGGGTTCAATCGAATCAGTTAGTTGTGGGAAGCTGCCCTGAATAATCGACTCTTCCCAATTTTCTAAACACAAATTTTATGGTCCTCAAAAAGTTAATATTTGGTTTTTGAAACGTTTATTCTTAGTTTTCCCGAAAAATTACCTAGCTAAATCTGAGGTTAAGTGTTCAATCGAGAAATTCGATATTGGAAATAATCTCTGCTTACGCCGTCACATCCCTCTTTTGCAGAAAATTGTTATGGATTTCGAAAAGTCAAGTTTGTGACAATATGACCGTTTTTTAATATTTTTGACTTTCCTTAGAAACTACTTCTTGAAATCTGAGATAAAGGTTTCAATCGATAAAACCGCTTGAGATACTTTTCCTTCAGAGGCGGCGACTCAAAATTTTTGTAAAAAAAATTGATATCTCAGGGAAGATTCCTATTTCTCAAAAATTTTCAGTCGTCTCAATTATATTATAAGAGAAACAACTAAGCTTTTGGGCAAAGTCCAATTTTTGAAAACCATTTTGACCGCAGCAGCATAAAAAGCTCCAAAAATAGCATAAAGTTACTTCTAGCTGAAGCTGGGCCCCTAATTATCTTTTATCAAGATTTACGAACATTTTTGTACACCTAATTCTTATTTTTTATGTTCGTGTTGTATCGTTAGTGACGTGAAGCTCCGCTTCGCCTCTGTATAAAAACTCGATTTAAAAATTTTTTCATTTCATTATTACTGACAATTTCTTGAAATGCGTAATTAATACATAATATGGCTTGATGCTTTACATTTTAGTGAAAAATTAGTGTGCATGCCTTCAGTTTGTTATATTCCAAATTATTACTTACAAAACTGTGTCTTTAGCATATGTAGCTGCTGTTATTTGCGACTGATGTTTGTCGATTGTTAAGCGTTCGAGGGCGTGAAATTCCTTTTTTTTAGGTCACAGGTTCGAAGCCAATACGTAGCAAAATCATACTAATTCGAGGCTTTTCTCAATTTTTCCTAATTCATTTTATAAAGCTGTTTTTGGTCAATTTCCTGCTTGTGTTTGCGAAGTGCCGCTTCGCCTCTCTGTAAAAGGAATGCAAACTCCACTATCGGAGCAAACTCCACTAACGAGCATAAGTTAAATGGTCAGGCAAAGAGTGATCGACTTCTAATTTCGAACTTGAATTGTTTTTCAGTTCGCCTAGCGAACTAAAAACTTTACCTATTGATCCAGTTGTCTCTAATTGAGTTAATTTTATATCAGTTCAATCATAAACTGTTCTTGAAATTAAAAGCTTTATGGTCATATAATTCTTATTTAGAAACTCAAAAGTTGAAGTTTTTTTCAAAAAACAAGTCGGTTCAACGAGCTTTTTCCAACTTTTTTTGGCTTTTTTTTATAAAGCAGTAGTGTATTTAGTAAGTCCATGCTCTATAAATTTAGTTGGGTATCTTCGAAAAAACTTGAGAACTTCAAATAATCTATAAAGTTGGCTTTAGATTTTTGAAATAATGGAGTGTTGTTCTCTACACCAGTGAAAATACGAAAGTTGAAGAATCAGTTATCTAAAAATACGGCTTTAGACATTCGTAACAACCTATACAGGTTTTGATTTGCTTGAGAATTGTAATCATATCAAAATCTAATTCAAGCAAACTTCAAAAAGTCCGAGAAATTGCTTAAAAACAGAAGTAGTTTTGATGTAAAATGCTAGTCAGTCTTTTTAAAGGACCAGTAGGATTTTACACTGAGGCATACAAAACGTTTCAATGTTCATCGAGCAAGCACTACCAGCTTTAGGGTTACACTATCCCAGGTTCAGTGCATTTGATTCTTTTCCGGCTCTTTTCCTGTTTCCCCTAACACTTGAGTTTCTGATTTGAAAAACTAATTTTACGTTGTCATAATGTAATGAAACAATTCATGATGTACAAACTAACTGATTTGAACACATTTGTTTGTAATACTTTTATCGTAGCCTCACTCATTCAGCTATAACAACACGTAAGACAACTGAACGAATGAAAACTTTAAAATGTGCGGGGAGGGTTGGAAAAAAGCCCAGTTCACCGTCGTCAAATTTGAATCATACCAACTAAAAATCTCTCTCTCTCTCTCTCTCTTGTTTTTGTTTGCAAGGTGTAGGTATGCAGTGATGTGTTACGCTATTCTTGTCAGACACTGAAATAAAACAGTTGATTTCGCGTCCTTGAATAAATGTCGTCCGCCGTGTGCAGGACTCGTTTGAAATATTATTTGAATGTTAATCAAATATTCAACTGAAAAAGTGAGAAAAAATGGAGAACAATTTTTTGCTCCTTTTTGCAAAGTTTTATTTAAGAAATGACAAAAAATGAAAGACAATTTTTTGCATTTTGGTTTTTTTTCGATAGTTGGAGTTAAGTACTTGATGTTTTTTTGACCGATTTGAAATTTTTCAATTTTTGTATTGAGGTCAGCTTTATCGCAAAAACGGAGATATCGCAAGTATCGCACAACTGCGCATCCCTTTTGCTCAAACTGACGATTTAAAAAAACTTTGAGCGACAAGAGGATAAAAACAAAGAAATTTAAGGTTAAAAAGAAGGCTGTTTGTTCTCTACACCAGTGAAGATACGAAAGTTATCGAAGCTGGGGTATCAAAAAGTATATATATCTCACAGAAGCATTTGAAGAGTCAAATTATCTAAAAACAGGGCTTTAGAAATTCGAAACAATCTATAGAGGTTTTGATTTGTTTGAGAATTGTAATCATATCAAATTCTAACTAAAACAAACTTATGTATCGACGCTTGATAAATTTTCCAAAAGTTGTCAAACTTCATGTTGTTAAATGTTTCTTAATTTTTGCGATAAACAAACGTATTGCAAACGGTTACTAGACTTTGTTCACAGATTGTTCGAATGATTTTCAGTATATTTTCTAACCAATGGTGATATACGCATAAGTAATTGATAGCATGCTTAGTGTGTTGGCCCCGTGTTTACGCCAAGAGCTGTCTAATAATATTTTATCAGATTCGATAACTTTTGGTAGCTTTACACACTGAAGTCGTTCGGCGTCATTTCTGTCGGCCTAATTTCCTAATATCTATTTGTGCTGCCGGTTTTATTAAGATTGATCTTTAATAGGAAGTTAATAAAAGATTATCACCCTTTTGAACTCTCCGTTGTACAATTGGAAAAATTGAACATGAGAAAAAGATTGCCATTTTTTGGGAAAAAAATTGATTTTGTTATAACAATTTCAAAATCAATCAAATATTTAGTGCAATTAGCGTAGAAGCAACACAAATGTTTGTAGTTCAAATCGAGCAGGAACTTGTTTTTTTTTCAAACTAAAAACTCTCTGCTTTTTTGTGCAATTTTCCATTTTTTTTACGTTTTTTTCCGTTCAGTCATTTTTTGGTTCAATCAATCAATCTTGATTTTGGAAGATTCAGCTTTCTTCTATTTTTCTGAAGGCCATCAGTGAAAGTAATTGAGCTATTACTTTATTGCGAATCTTTTGTTGCTTTTTCAAAAAAAAATTTTAAAACTTTTACAAACAAACTTTTTTCTAAAGCTTTTCAAATTTTTTTTAAGTCGGTCAATGAGCACGGAATAAAAATTCCTGTGGTAATTTTTGTTTTGATGCAAATTTATGGTTCAGTTATCTCAATTGGCATGTTGTTTTTGTTTAAAAAAAACTTTATTCCAGACCAAATGACACAAATATATGAAATTGTTGGTAGTTTAAATTTTTTTCGATAGTATCACGGTTTTCAAATTAGGAAAAATTTTTTAACTTAGCGGATTCCATCCTAATATCTATCTGTTTGTTTTTTGTGTTGCCTTAGTGTTGTATTCCAAATTTTCTGCTTAATGGTTGTTGACTTAAGCTCTGTCGGTTTTGTTCTTGAATTGGGTCTTGCATTCACAATATATAAAACACTCGCGAAACCTATAAAAGCAGTAAATTTTGTTTGGTTTTTAGCCTATCGGCTGTCGGCTGTAATTTTGACGGCTTTTCTACTAAATATTTTGTTCCCTACAAAATTCCATGTTTGTTTTAAAGATCGATAAGAATCTGGCTCCATCATTACGAATGCTCAATATCAACCTCACACGGATGCCTTCCCTCAGCGCTTCGACTATTGTTTGTACCCTTTGTACTATTTTGAGATATCCATTTTTGGCCGACCGGCCCTAAACTTTTTCTAGAGCTGCCTTTGGCGCCAATAAATACTAAGTTTGAGGGGGGCGCCAAAAAATGCAATTTTTTGGTCAACATTTTCCAAAAAAAAAGTCTTTTTTTTGGCCTGTTTTTTCAAAATTTTGCCTACGGCGCAGAGAATCTGAGCAAAACAGGGTCTTTTTCGTGCTTTGGCAGAGCTCGGAAAGTCAATTTAGTCGACCTAGAAAAAAGGTCGACAAAATTTTTGATTTTTTTTTGAAAATCCACCCCCTCGAGAAAATCCTAGATCCGCCCCTGGTCTCTAAACTGCATATGTTTAATTGCGAACATGTAAAAGAAATAAACTTCATGTAATAGGCTAAACTTCTTTGAAATTGTTTTTGCTGTTTCTATCCAGGTTGCCTTTGCCAAAAATTATCAATATGGTTAGAAAAGAAATGTAGAAAATTAATTGAACTGTGGATCGATTCACGAGCATACAAAATTGCGCTTGTTTTTGGCATGTGTTCCGTGCTTCCCATGTATCCATAGTTGTTAATTCTTCTTTATCCATTGATCGCTTGTTGACAAAACACAAAATTCCGAACTGACAAATCCGCTTTACCAATCGACCATTACTCTACAAATTTCTGCATATTTTTCTGTAGTAAGTTTCCTTTAAATCCTTGAGAGGTGAGATTTAAAGGCTCAGACAAAATTTTTCTCCAGAATTTTTGAAACTGTTCTCAAGTTGTATGAAGCAAGTTTTTTAGACTTGTAATTACACTGTTACCAGCTAATTATATCACTTTAAAATGTTCATAGCTTGTTTGTGGATTTTTGAAAAATCTGGGCAAAAATCGTTTTGCTTCTTTGAAATTTGACCTATTAAGAAAATGTTATTAAAATTTATTCAGTAGAACTAAAAATTCGATTTTAAGAGGAAATCTTGTTCTTGTTCAAGAATATTGCTGACGACAATCAGTATTTTTCTCAGAAAATTCAGATTTTAGAATCAATCCGAAGTTTTCAGTTTGAATTTGGGAAAAATCTGCGCCTGTTTTAAAAACGGTGTAGTTTGGATGCGCAATTGGTGTGGGGTGCGTTAGATCTTTGTGCGTTAGATTGTCCCGACGTTCAATTGATGGCTTTTGTTTTGTTTTAGTGTGTTATATGCTTCGTTGTTGGTCATTTTTGCTGAAAACTTTTCGCTTCATGTGGCGTTCCACTATGTGTGGTTGTGTATTTATCTGTAATTCTGAGTTTCTGTGGTGTCCAAAATTAGTCATTGTTATTGACTAAAATTGGTTTGTGTCTCCAAGCTGATTATTGTTCACAATTTTGCTGCTGGGTATATCTTTCTTGGGTTGCAGGTTGCAGTTGTTTTTTGATCTTCTGTTGGGTCCAAATTAAGTTTTGATTAACCCTGGCATAAAAATTGATGATATCCTATCCAAATGTACAGCCAGGTGAGGCGTTTGTTGACAAAACCTGTTGATGTTTTTACTGATAAGTTGTCCAAAGCCTAACTCGGTCTTTTGACTGGCGATGCTATTAATGTCGTCTGTGTTGGCGGTTGCACCAAACGACTCAATTTGTAGCAAAGATTTTGTTGAATCAAATCTAGTGTTGCTTCTCGTTGCGGATGTTGGTGCTCTTCTCATTGATGTTGAAAAAAACTAAGAGTCTTGGAGCTCTTGGATTTGTCCCATTACTTCGATATTTTCTCCGTCAATTGACGTTCTTGTATTGACTGGACCTAGTTCAGTTGTTGTAGCTGTTATGCCAATTTTTATTCTCATCGTATCAGTTTTTAAAGGTGACACTGAGGCCCATTTTTGCTGAGATTTCCGGTGTGTTGGTTTTCTTAGTGGGTCATTGAAAAATGGTGGTTTTGAGATCCATGATCTCTGGTTTATACACTTGCAAAGCTAGTGTATTAGTACGAACATTCTTTTTTTTCGAACCTAAGTCGGAACTATTTGTTCCACTTTAAGGGCACCTTACAGCTTTTACATAGCATGCGCTTTTATATTCGAATAGTAAAAGGTTAACACAGTTGATGCATTTTTTTATTTTTTTATCATATCAACTGATAAAAAAATGTGATTTGTTTCGAACAACATAAAAATCATGAAAACTCGAATTCAGAAAATTTCCAACTCAAAATATCTCGTTATTTTTTAAATGAATTATTTATTCATAATGTGGCTTCATGCTTTGCGATTTGTTACTTGCAAACTTAGTGTGGATGCCTTCAATTTGTTTTATTCCAAACTATTAGATGCAAAATTGAGTCTATTTGTTTTTGGTGCCACTTTTGCTGAATGGCTTTGGCAATTTATAAGCATATGTAGCTTAATTTATGCGTAACTAGTGTTTGTCGGTTGTTAAGCTTGCGTGGCTGAGTCGATAGAGCTTATTTCTACTATCTCTTATTTCACTTGATAGAGCTGCTTTTAGGCCATGTTCTCGCAAGTGTTTGCGAAGCGCAGCTTCGCCTCTGTGTCAAGTTTTTACCTATGTCCGTGGTGTTGTCGCCTTAAGAATCCGTTGATGATTACTCTTGCTATAAACAAGGGTATTGCAATCGGGTACAAAACATTTTTTTCCGTAAATAGCTTTAGGCACAGAGTGGTCAAAAGTATAGGAACAGTAAATTTCCGACATGCTCACTTTCAGACATACTCAATTTCTTGAAAACTCAAACAAATCTGTCTTCATTTGGGTAGTAAATATTCGTAGTCCTTTACCAGTGTAAGTTTGTTTCAAAAGATTTTTTCTTGAAAAAAAGTTTGACTTTTTCGGGTTTGTGGTTTTCAGCTTATTTTCCGTCGATTCATTTCTTGTTCTTTTTAATGAAATTCGTATTATTTGGTGTTGTTTTTTCGGTTTTTTGTCAAACTTTAAGGTTATTTTGATGTTGAAACTTTTTACTTTTTTAAAAAAAATTTGTAACTTGTCATTTTACCAGTTTTTAACTTGTCATTTAACTTGTCATTTTAAAATTTTTATTACAGTTCGTTTTTCGATTAAACGGTTTCAGCCAATTTTTATGACACAATGAAGATATATTGCGTTGTTTCGAGGGCAAACATCCTGTTCGACAAGATTTAATATTATTACACTTGCGAAAGCAACTGTATCGAAATCGGGAAATCGACTTTTTCCGGTAAACAACTTTTTTACACGTTTTAAATTTTCTTCCATTTGCTTTTTCTTTGAAACTTCCCAATTTTTAAGTTCATAACCACTTGGCTTAGGGTTAAAGTTGTTTCTTTTGTACGCTAAGGTCTGGGTTCGACTCTCGGCGGGACCTTGTTTTTTTTCAATTTTTATGCAATTGAAAAAAAATCGGTTAAAACTGAATTGTTGGACTTCCGTTATTCTGCTAAGTTTTTGTCGGCTTAGTTGCCACATCACAAATTTTTTTTGTCCGTTAAGCAAGTTTCAATGCAAGTGCTGTTCTTTGTAGCTTCAAGGAGGTGGACTTCAATCTTTTTAAATTTTTTGAAATCAATTTGTTTTTCGGCTTAACAGGTGTCTGCTCAAAGATTGCCGGCCTAGTTGCCACATCACTAATTTTTGAGACTCAAAACTGTTAAACTTTTTTTTGATTTTTTGGATTTCCGTTATTCTGCTAAACTTTCGTCGGCTTAGTTGCCCTATCGCAAATCTTTTTTGTCCCGCAAACAAATTTCAATGCAAGTGCAAGTGCTTTTGTTTGTAGGTTGAGAGAGATGGATTTGAAACTTTTTAACTTTTTTTAAAATCAATTTGTTTTTCGGCTCAACGGGTATCTGCTCAAAGATTGTCGGCTTAGTTGCCATATCACTGAGTTTTGAGACTTAAAACTGGCAAGACTCTTTTTAAAAATCATATTTCGTTCTGCTCAACTTGTGTCTGCTCAAAAAATTCCGGCTTTATTTCCTCTTCGTAAGTTTGTTTCCGTTGCTTATTTATTTATTTTTCAAACTTCTGGCATGTTATCCTGGAGTTAACTTCTATCAAAGCATACAAAATATCAATTTTTGGTAGAACTAGTTTTTTTTCAACAGGTTCCATTTTTTCGACTTCTTATGTTTTTTATTCTTGTGTTTTATTTTATGCTCGCGAAGGGCTACTCAGTCAAGTTTTTTATTAGATGATATTGATATCTGCTGTAGAACATCTGGCGTTGGTTGCGCAGACAAAATGCTCATCTAAGGGGCATGGGGGTCGGGTATCGGCATTCAATTGCCTGATAAATGTTGTGATAGATGGTTCCTTCATGTACTAGACTGTTCATTTATTGATTATTGTGTTTGATGATTACGTTCGAAGATCGATGTCTTGAGTGGTCTTGCTGGTGATCACAAGAATCCTGCGTCATAAGATGCTGCTGCATGGGTAGTAGGCCATGGCTTTCTATGGCAAATTGTTTGATTTAGTCGTTGAAATCAATGAGATTGGGCTGGAAATTGCCTTGGCTGGTGATGTTTTGTGTCCCTTGAAGCTGCCGTTGTTTTAGTATGCTGACATCAATTTTAACGTAGATAGCGGACTTCAAATTGTCTCTGAATTCAAGGGTTCAAAATATTTCAAGCATACTGCTGATGAACGTTAAAACTTATATGTACAGTCAATTTCGCGAGTTGATGGCTACTTGAAACTGGATGGAGTTGTCTAACAAAGTCGTTGATAATGATTTACGTTGATCTGCTTTGTCGTCCTAGTTCAGATTAAGACCATTTATCCACGGGGGAAAGGACCAACACAAGAGCTGTACAGCTCATCACGGCGAACCGCCGTTGTGCCCCTGTTTAAGAACTACATGCAAATTTTTTGGTTGTTTTTCTGGGCTGGTTAATGTTGCTTCACCCTCAAGTAACTTGCACGGATCATGGTGGGCCTCGTACATCCGACCTTTCGATTGAGAGGCGGAGACGTAACCACTTCATCACCGCTCCCCTGAGTTTACTATTGATGTTTGCACTGGGGTACCGTTTCTGCAGTCGAGTGATCAGACGCTGACCGCGGTTGACAATCGTGGTCTGTTGCTGTGGAACTGTTCTTCTTCTGTTGTCACATATCATCTTGTTGAAATCATTTACAATGTCGTCATGTTCACCCTGTATTTCATTAAAGAGGTTGATGAGTCGATCTGGAGCTGGATTGACGTGTCAGTTGGTTGGTCCACAAGATAGTGGGAGGCATCTTCAAATTTTCTGGATTTTTCTAACTCTGCTTCTTTGTCCGATATGTTGTAGCTTAATTTATTGTCAATGATAGTTTTTAGTACTCGTCTAAAAAGCGCTCTGATTGTGAGATGAGAAAATGTTCTAAAAAGTGGTATTGTTCTGTTGGGCATAGTTTTGACCTGATACGAGCAGTCCTGTTATGTATTGGAGGTATATAGCATCCGATATGCAATTCAAAAAATTATGCCAGTAAATCTAGTATTATGAAAACTTATTAGACCAAAAATTATATGGAAATTTTGCATAAAAGCCACAACTTCCCATTTCATCGAGCAGTAACTTTTATAGAATATCCTCTCAAAATTAATGTCAAAACCACCTAATTGGCTGCCATAGAACCCAGCCCTCTTGAATTTTGTAGAAGTGTGAGCTTTCATGAATAATTAAATGGCTCCCATAACTATGAAGAAGCCAAACTCAGAAAAAAAAATGTATACTAGATCTATACTTTAGTCTATAAATAGTAGAGCTAGATTGGTTATCACGCAAAGAGGTGCTTCTGTTTGTCATTATACGTCACCTTTCGGTTAAAAAAAGTTGGTTAAAAATTTTTCTTGTAAAGTCTATTCTGCCTAGCTGTAATTTTGTGGTAAGGTAAGAGTATAAAGAAAAATCAAAGAACAGTAGTTTTGAGACCAGTAATTTAAGAATTGATCAATCTTAGTGCACCATTGAAATTACTGCAAAAAGGATTTTAAAAAATACGGAAAAAAATTGTAAACATCCGACAATCGTACAAATCGGTTTAAAATGCGAAGTTTTTGAAGAGCGCGCACAATAGTCCCATCAGCAGAATGAGTCCTGGCAGTGCATTAACCAAAGCGTTCTCTTCATAAGTGACCTCTCGTTCCTCGGTCATGGGAACTAGATTGCGCATTATGTTCTTGACTTGGTTGATAACGTCTTCTAGTTTGAGAGATAGCTCGACGTCTTCGTAATCAACTGAAGTGTTCAGTTCTTTTTGCATCGTGAACAGCGAACATGAGACACTGTTTAAGGGATCTTATTTTTAAATTATCCTGCCGTTATCCCTTTTTTAGTTTAACCTCCCATTAGTTCTGCATGACTTGAATAAATACTCTGTACTAGTATGACATTTGGGTTCCTTAAAATTAGCTCGGTCCCTGAAGAGCTTTTTTAGTGCTTAAAACCGTCCAAACCACGGTGAGCTTTCGCTAAATTTTGTCCTTAGAAAATTCAAAAATTTCGGGACCCACCTTTTGCACTTGCTTTTTTCAGGGACTCCCAAATAGTAAATCTAGTATTAAATATGGTGTAACAAAATAAATCTTAGTTGATAAGGAGGTTTTTCCTTGCATTATTAATAAATATGACAGATGCAAGTAAAATCTACCAGAAAACAAGAATCTTCACTGCCTTAACAAAATTACTTTGTTATAATCAATGATATAAGTGATTTCAGTGTCAGTCGCGGATATAAGGGGGAAGGCGTGGGAGTGGACTCTCCCTCTAAAGGTGTCGAACCCCTAACTACCCAGAGTTTTCTATGACATCACTTTTGGTCAACCAACTCCAAAGTTTTGATCGACATCAACTTTTTGTCAGGACTTTCCAAAGTTTACCCTTAAATATCATTTTTTATTTCTTTTTCTTTCAAAAATTGCCTGGGATGCAAAGTTTCTCAATTTTTTCAAGTGTTCTGGGAGAGCCCCGAAAGTCAAATTGGTCGATCTATAAAAAAAAGTGTATACGACTTTACCCTCTGCTCGAGAAAAATCTTGATTACGTTCAGCACAAATTTTCCCGAATGCTTTTTCACGAATACTTTCAAAAAGAAAATTGTCGAAATTAAAAACGACTAATTTTCCCAATATCTGTATAGGCATTGGGAAAAAGTTGGGGCAACAATTACAATATCGCCGCATTCTAGAGCGTGAGTAACTTGAAAACTGAAAACAAAAATTTTGAAGTGCCTCACCTGTTAGAAATTTAGTATAAGTTGATGCCAGAGGCAATTAGTCTGCCAAAAAAAATCCCTTTGGAAAATATTTGATGTGTAAAATACGAATATCTCCATTGGCAAAAGAGAATGTTTTTTTTTAATAGAGAGATAAATGAAAATCAGATCCCTTTCAAGCTGAGCATAAACTGTGTTCATTCGGTAATTCGACTCATTTCTCGCATCGCGAACTTCGTTCTGCAGTGAACGAATTCTCTTGTGCAATCTGTTCATGATTTCCGACAGACGACTCGCAATCTTTTCAAGGTCATCTTTTTCCGAGACAACCAAATTAAACGCGTCTTTGAGAAATTTATTAAGTACTTTGAACGCGTGTTCTTTAGCTTGATTACGTAACTCCAACTTGTGCTCCATAGCTCGTATTTCGTCTTTCAGATCTCGTTGATGTTTCTGAGCCTCTTCGATCTCCGAACTCAGAGCTTCGTTTTCACTCAATTTTTCTTCCAGATCTCGTTTCGTATCTTCCAGCTTCTCCTAAACAAATTACAGATAAAATACGATTTTTCAATTATGCTAGGAAGAGGCGATAATTTTGTGTTACTGAACAAAACTGCAAACAAGCGACAGTTGTGAACTTTCTTCCGCGCGAAAGATGTTTCATAAACATTGGGACTGGCAAGCTCGCTACTCGTATCAGCCCACTTGCGCTTTTAATTTTTCCAGCTCATAATTTTTCCCCGTTTTCCAAGCACTTAAAATCTGTGTCTGAGTTAAGGCGGTGCTGTGAGAAACTTGAAAATTTTATTGGATCATTAAAATTGAAAACTTACGAGGCAACTAATATTTTATGTCAACTTCCCACACATTGTCATCTCAGAAAGCTTAGAAATTCGGCGACAATTTGATCCCAATTAAACTATTTCAAATAATAATCCAAACCTTGCCTTTGAGATAAACTCAACTGCTGATTTTGCTTCCAATGAAACCCTTTTAATTACGAGGCCAAACTGTGTATTTTGTGAATTGTAAGAGGATTTTGCAACAATGACGCTCCCTCTGTCCTTCTTTTGTTCTTTCAACTTCTGTGATCGTTCCGACAAATTTTTAACATTTTTAAAGATTTGTGTCAAGAATCAAGGAACATACAGACACAAAAATGTGCGCCTATTCAGTGCACAGTTTTGCCTCCTAATGTTTGAAGCAAAATCATAGCTTTGATCAATTGCCGATGAAAAATTTTATTTTCGTCAAACAATTTCTTTTTGTTCCGACTTTCGACACGAAAGTAACGGAATATTTGTGCTCGGGGTGGGTTTTTTGTTTCTTCAGACAAATTTCGACTTTTTAACTAGCCATTTTTGACGGAGTTTTTTATATCATTCAAAAGGTATTGTTGTCTTGAGCTTAAATTTGAAAAGATATTTCACCTGTGATCATTTTTCGTAAAGTTATGAGGGTTTAAAGTTTGCTCTTTTGGCCATTTTGACCAATTTGGGACAATTAACGCGCGATATAATTGGCGCTATTAACGCGTAAGCGGAGAATTAATCCGTCGTATAAATCGTTCCAAATTGGTTGAACGAAGCTTATTTGCCATAATTTGCTTGTTACTGGGAGCGAAATCTATTCTTTTGTACTTTATATGGCATGTGGGGGAATGATTTTCATAAAAAATTTCAAATTTTAGAAAAAAAAATTTCGTTTCATTTTATTTTATTTCATTCTTGTTTTGTTTGTTATTCATTTCACTTTAGTTTGGACTACTGCAACTGGATGGACGTTTCTTCAATTAGTTTTTTTTGAACGACTCTTTTAGAATTTTTCAGCGATGATTTTGACTGTCCTCCCGCAAAAAGCTACGGACATTTTTAAACAATTCAGATAGAATTGCTCACGAATTTTTTTCGTCTGATAATTAAACCAGTCACTTCGAAAAAAAACAGAGCTACATTAAATTCTTGGCCTGGAATCCACCAGTGGATTTAGGGGGGGGGGTGGACGCCTATTTCTTCGGGGGTTCCACCCCTGCCGACCCAAAGGGTCCCCTTTTGAACTTATTTGAGATATCCATTCTTGGTTGAATGATCATAAACTTTTGCTAAAATTTTGGGGTTGGACGGCGTACCAAAAAAAAGCGCAATTTTTGGGCCATTATTTAACAAAAAGTGCCTTAATTTTCCAAAAAATTGCTAATTTTAAATACGAACGAGAAACATTTGAGAAAATACCCTTGAGAAAATCATAGATCCGACCCAAAAAATTTGTTTTGCTTTTTACTTGCTAAAGCATTCAGTAGACTTCTTAAAATAGCAAGATTGTATATGAATTTGGGTACAAGAAAGATCACAATGAAAGATTTTATGACTTCGATTTTTTTCGTTTTCTTTAGGTTGTTTGTTTATAAAACCGCCAGAGATGTTTCTGCAACAATTGATAAACCCGTAAAGCTGTTCAAAAATAGACAATTGATAAACCCGTATAGTTCTGCAAAAAATGAAAATCGATATTCTGTGATTAGTCGTCGATTGTTGAAATGCAGCATCAAGCTTTCTCGTCCGGTTTTCAAAACAAACAAAACTGCTCGAACATCAGGGCAAAACCCTGAATGTTCCGACTGCACCTTAATCCACTTCGAATAGTTTTTGGGAAAATAAATATTGAAAGATAATAACTTTTGGACATCATCAAAAATCAAGTGTGAAAATTTCAGTCGTAAGAAATCAATATGACCGATTAGCTAGCCTCAATTCATTTTGGACCGATTTTGTTCTACGGGATAATTCGCCACTCATAAACAATTCGCATTACGCTCTCACCATTACAAATAAATTTTTTCAAAGCGCTCATATTTTAGTCCAGAGTTTTTTTCTACAAAAAACAATCAATCGGTTTGTTCAAACTATTATTTCGATCACCGAAAAATGATTGAATGAAAAAAAAAACACACCAAGCATGAATATTTCCGTTTCTTTCAAAGTCGGAACAATAAAGACAGCGAGGCACTAAAAAACGGTGTATAAAATAGCATAAGCTTTGTTAGCATTGTTATGTGTTATCGAGTACTGTTTGTAACTAAATTTGCAATTCCGGAACAATATACATATAGTAGTTCTGAGAAAACTAGATGATCATATTGGCTTGGCCATTTAGCGACAGATGCAGGACTATTTATTCATTTTCATTATGTTTTTAAAAAAAAACTGAATAAAATACAAATCAATTTTTTTGTTGTGCTCATTTACAACCAAATTTTAAAAAATAAAACAATGAGATCGGTAGCCGGAATGTTGTGGATAGTATTAGTATCATTGAATCTGGTTTGCTGATATGTAATTCAACATTTTTTCAAAATTTTCAAGTTTTATCTCTATGCTTCCCGAAAACAAACGACTAATTATAGAACAATTTAGAAGTATAATGAAGCAGTTCTAATATCAGACCGGGAGTGAGCGAATTGAAAGATTATTTTACCCATCTCCACTAAGAATTAGTCTGAAAGTTGGAGTTGTTCAAACGAAGTTTTTTTTGACACATTTTTTTCAAATGATATATTACAATCTGAATAATTATAGAGGGGACTTAAATATGATCTGAATTTTTCGATGTTGATCCAGCTCTTCGTGTTGTAATTAAATTTGCGAAGAAAACACTCTTAAATTTATTGTTCCCTCTCATCGTTTCTCCTGCGACCTCTCAAAATGGTCGGGACAAAAAAGTCTATAATTGTGTTTTACCTGACTGGTGTGTAGCTGCATCTCGAGATGATCTATTCTCTCGTGACACAGCACTCGCTCTCTTTCATCCGTATCCACGCATTGCGTTATCTCCTACAACATAAAGTCTTTTTCCCGTTGAGCTATTTTTCAAAATCTATTTCAAACATTTGTATATGCATTTGGCTGGCGTATTATTATCCATACATCTCATCAGCGATCCATCTAGGATTTTCTCGAGGGAGGGGCGGATATTCAATTAATTTTCAAAAATTTTGTTGATATTTTTTTAGGTTGACTAAACTGATTTTTTTAGCTCTGCCAAAGCAAAAAAAGACCCTGTTTTAGTCAGATTCTCTGCGAGGCAGGCAAAAATTAGAAAAAAAACAGGCCAAAAATGACATTTTTAGACTTTTTCTGGAAAATTTTGACCAAAAAAATTGCGTTTTTTCTGCGCGCGCTTCCCCCTCAAAATAAGTATATATTGGCACCAAAGGCGCCTTTAGAAAATTTTTAGTGTCCGTCAGCCAAAAATGGATATCTTTAATTAATACAAAGGGGGATCTTTTTTGATTAACCTTTTTCTATATGTGAAAGTTGTATGACTGTAACTTTTGGTCAACTCCAGCCAGCCCCCCCCCCCCCCCCCCAACTCCCCCAAATCCGCGGGCTGGAGTTGACCAAAAATTATAGTCATACAACTTTCACAAATAGAAAAAGGTTAATCATACTCTTTTCATGCAATTCCATAAGTACAGAAAAATGAATGAAAGTTCCATGATTAGTAATTTTTCATATATAGAATTTGTAGGACTAGAATTTTTCCGCAAACCAAAATATTTAATTCATTTACAAATTAATTTTTGAAATTTTTGGGATGTCGTCGTAACCGAACACAAGTGACACAACCATGGTTTACTCAAAACTGGGTTACCAAACTTTTGGCCGCCTTGCCTTTGCAATGCATTGGAAACGAACTAAGTTGTTTAACAGTTGTCTTACTGAAATCATATACTGAAAGAGTCAAACTTTTAAATTTTGGCAAAACTTTTCAAAGAAGATCAAGTATAAAATTTGTTTTGCGGTTGAAAAAAAAAATTTTAGGGCAATTTTAAAATTATTTGTAACAAATTTTTTTGTCGCCCTGAAAACAAAACGCTAGTTATACAATTCCAAAACACAGAAATTGTATCACAAGCATTTTTTTTGACAAAAAGGTTTTCTCTTTTTGGACAATACACTGACTTTTATTTCAAAGCAAGAAAAAAGATGACACCATTTTAGCAACATATATAAAACTTGTATGATTAGTGTTTTTTCATAGACTTAATTTATAGAATTGTATGATCAGCATCTTCGGTCTTTGGAGGTTAAACGGGGGTGCATCTCATAACGTAAACTTTTTTTGTGTCGACTTAATTTTTTTCGCCCAAAATCAAAAGTTGAATATTTTGAGTTAAATATTAGCCAATCAAATTCAGGCACAAACTCAAAATATTGGGCTCATTTTTTAAATTAAGTAAACAAATCAGCCGAATCGACTACAAAAACAAAAATTTCCGCCAAAATTTTGAAATTTTTTCAAATCTACTGTTGAGCTCTGCGCGGATCAAAAAAATTCATCAAATAGCTCTAGGACAAAACAATTGGCCATTCTCAATTTTGCTCGAATAGGTACACTAGTTTGGTTTTGTTAGAAATGGGCTTATTATATCAGTGAATGCAATAGTGTTAACCAAGCAAGGGCGAACATTGTTTTGTTTTCTACTTGATAATTAAAAGACTCAGGGTGAAAATTGATAAACTGATTCATTTGAAAAAATAGATTTTTTTCCATCAGAGTGCAGAAAAATTAAATCTTTTGCTAGTTGTTAAGCTGTTACATTTATTCAACAGAAATGAATTCCCAGCTTAAAAAAACTGCCATTTTGACCAAAAATAATCATTCATTTGGTACGAAGGTGTAATTTTTTTGGGTACTTCAGTTCAAACAAACGCAATCTATTGTTCACTGTTCAAATCAAACTGGCAAAATTAGCAAATTTTAAACTTCCAAAAACTACAAAATAGATCTTAATTAGTTTTTTTGGTTTCAGTCGAATTCAAGACAAAACTTTTTACACGGTAAAAATAAATTCGTAAAAAGTTATGAAATAGATATGAGCAAAGCAAACCCCAAAGATTAAATTTTGTCTTTTTCTTTAAAATTTGCAGCAAGAAATCATTACAATTTCAGCTTTTCTCTCAATTCTATAGCCACAGGTTGTGGAATTAACACAAACTAGAAAGTTTAGTGTCTAATAAGGGATTTAGAAATTCTTTTTTGTGCCTCAATTCACATGGGAAGGATTTAATTTGCCGCTTACTTGTTACTCAGGAATTAAATCTTTCCTTATGATCCCAAATGGACCAAGATGGCCATTTTTAAACACGCGTGTTTTTGCAAATATTGTTGCTAGCATAAAATATTTTTCTACTTTTGTGCTCAATACTTCAAATGGTTTTTAATGAAACCCATTTTTTGTCAAAATGTAGAGTCGAAATTCGTCAGATGAGAAACAACCGCCCTAAGCATAAATATTCGGTCACTCTCTTTGAAACTCCAAATGGAAATTTCACATTAATCATTTCAATTGTTTTTTATTCATTTCTTTAAATAACAAGACTGCTCGTATTTATATCAATTCAACTTCCTGAATGTTGCGATTCTTCTTTATAAACAAATAAAAACGTTTTTGTTTGTGCAACGGAAGAAAATAGGAAAACTAATAGTTTCTTTTCTTTTATTTGTTGAATTTATACCCTCTCAAGCTAATGTTAACTAAGAAAGGATGTTTGGGAGGTTGTATCTTATTGATAAAACCGAATTATTTGCCCATTTTAGTTTGCAACCCGCACCGGAGTTCCATGGATAATAATCGATTATATTGAATTTTCGTGGTCTGTCTCAATAAATTTCGATAATAACCGATTATAATCGATTAAAAATGGATTATAATGAAACTATTTTTCTAATCAACAAAATCCGAATATAATCGATTAAAATCGATTATAATCGGTTATTTTTGAAAGAAAATGAAACTTGTTTTGAGGCAAAATAATCCATTTTTAATCGATTATAATCGATTATAATGGATTCTTTTGAGGGGTTAGTCTTGAAATTTACAATTTTGTTCAAAGTTATCTCATTTCCTGTTTAGTGCAGTTGCTACGAATTACGTTTCATAAAATGTTACATTTCAGAATAAAATTTATATTTTTTTGTCTCTACTTTTTTAAATTCATCGCATTTTAACTAACACTTCATTTCACTGTTTTTTTTAACGAAAACTCCAATAAAACTAAATTTTCAGGGGTTTGAAATAGATTTTCATAGCTTCCCCCACCGGAGTTCCATGGATATTTTACGCCCCCACCTCCCCCCCCCCCCGTTTACCGCTTAATGCCCCCCCCCCGCTCAAGCCCCCCGTTTACTAGCCCCACCAGTTTACTTTTTTGCTTTTAAAAAAAGGGGCAAATATGACAAATAGGTTTCCAAGAGGGATCAAATTTCCACTTACACGTCGATTGGCAACCTTTAAACCCACAAAACTTTATGAAAAAAGTCAAAAGGGAAAGAAAAATATAAAATTGAGCTAACCAACAATGGCTTTCAGATGATAGAGACCAAACTGACAAAAAACGGCTAGTCGAAAAATCGAAATTTGCCTGGAGAAAAAAAAACAACCCAGAACAAAATTTCTGTAGCTTTCTTCGAAAACCGGAACAATAAACCTTATGTATACTGTCAGCTAACAGCAGTTGGTGAAAAAAAACGTACGCTCGGATGATTCAGTTTACTAGAAAACAAAATCACTTTTGAAATATCAACTCAATTTTAAATTATGTGTTGCACAAAAAACAGGGTGGTTTGCTTGTTTATTGGTACGGAAAAGTCTTCGTTACAAGTGACTAACTTTTCTTTCTATGAAAATTGACACAATTTGTTTCTGTAAAAATTTCTAGTTTTGACATAATGAAGCTATTTTGTAGTTTTGAGAGGGCCTGCGTCCTCCGATTAAAAAAAAACAGGACACTGTTGGCCCACTGCACATTTTGGTGTAAATTCTTTTCGTGGCACATTTTTTACTTTTCGTTTTAGTTTTTGTAGCAATTTCTCACGTTCAACCAATAAAACATGACTGAGTGAGACATTTATATTATTTGCTCTAAGAAAAATTAGAGTATTGGAAACGAATATCTTGAAAACCATATTAAGTTGGTCAATTCTATATTCAAAATTGCCGCAAAAAGTCGTTTTGGCAAGCGTTTTTTCTATTTTTAAAAATTGAGCAGAAGAACATTTCCCAATAATTGTGATTTTGCGAATTTGAATCAAACACATACAGCTGATGATAAAATGAAACAAGGTTGCTCGTATCATGATTAGTTTCCTGAAAGTGTCAACTGCTTTTCAAGATCTTTGAAGCATTGTTCGCTTAAAAATGAATGAAGCTTTCATTACGAAAAAAAATATATTTTTATAAGTTTGATTTTTTAAAAATCAACCCTCCACACGCCATACAGAGTAAAAAGTGTAATTTTTGCTTTTAAAAAAAGGGGCAAATATGACAAATAGCTTTCAAAGAGAGATCAATTTCAGAAAACTAGAAAACAAAATCACCTTTGAAATATCAACTCAATTTTAAATCAGATGTTGCACAAAAAATATGGTGGTTTGCTTGTTTATTGGTACGGAAAAGTCTTTGTTACAATTGACTAATTTTTCTTACTATGAAAATTGACACAATTTGTTTCTGTAAAAATTTCCAGTATTGACATAATGAAGCTATTTTGTAGTTTTGAGAGGGGTTGAGTCCTCCGATAAAAAAAAATAGGACACTTTTGGCCCACGGCACATTCTGGTGTAATTTTTTTTTCATGGCACATTTTTTATTTTTCGTTTTCCACAATTTATAGTAAAGCCTTGGTTCAACAATAATCAAAACTGCCCTAAAATCAACCGCAGAAAAAATTTATTAATCATTTGGCGCTTGTGGATGATTTATGTAAGAAAAACAAGCTAACTAATTGTTCGCCAGAGCGCAAAAAAAACTTGGGCGTAAAAGCGGTAACTTTTTGCTGTTTTTGCAAGTAAATTTGGGATCCGAGAAAACTTCCAAGTTTTTGAATGTGCTTAATGGTTAATAACTATAATTTGATAATCACATCAGGCTTCATAAAACAAAGTCAGTAAAATTAATAGCATCATATTATGAGGAATGAATGTTTCCGAACAAGTGTTTCGAAGATTTAATAAAACGCGTGCAAAACAATTAATTGGTTTTGGGCTTCTGGCTTTTGAAAACACTGTTCAATCAAGGCTTGGTCAACTATCAAATGCTGAAAAAATTGTGAAGAAATTTTTGTTTGGGCGTAAATACGAAAACGATATCACTTATCTTACGTTCAGTAGATGCTGTTCTTCCGTCAAGTATCTACAGAAAATTTAATTCAAAACTTTTCTTTATGCGACTGACAATTTTTACCCTTTCGATATGCAAAGGTATTGCAATCGGGTACTAAACTTTTTTCCCGTAAACAACTTTGTCCTCAGGATCTTCACGTGAGGAGTGAAGAGCCTGTGGACAAATTCTAGATAGTCTTCACTTCTTGAGATTTTTGAGATTCTTGAAAATTCAAATAAAAGTACTAGCTAGTAATTAATTGAAGCCTGTTTCAAGTTGTAATTATCTTTTCAAAAAATTTCTCAATTTTTTTTGGGTTCCCGGTTTCGGTCCTAGTTTCTATCGCTTCACTTTCCGTTTTTAAAACGCCAATTTTTATCTGGTAGAGACTTTATTTATATTTTTTCAAAGCATGGGTTTTGTTCCAATTTAAATAGTTTTTAGCAGAACTGAAACTAGATCATTGAATATTTTTTTTCGTTTTTTTTTGTTTTGTGTTTTTGCTATATCGAATTAGTCTGTTTATTTTGCGTAATTTTGAGGGCAACATATATTAATTTCGGATTAATTGTTCCAGTTTGGATGGGTCGTACAAGCTTTCAAGTTTAATGAAACTTTTTATAAGAACAGTTTTGTTTTCGGCTCAAAAGAGATCGACACAAAATTTGTCGCTTTTGTTGCCACTCGGTAAATGATTTCCTTTTTAAGGGCTGTTTGTGAAATTCGTCTGATACAAATATGAAATTTTTGTAGCTGTAAATTTTTTACTTTTGTCAAGTTATTTTTCAAGTAATTTTTTTCCAACAAAACTTTCCAGAATTTTTTTTACTTCTGTTTGCTTTTCATTCACTAATTTGTAGCGTAATGTGTTTTTCGCATCGCAATTGTTGCGAAACTCAGCTTCGCCTCTGTGTTTAAACATTAGTTCTAAGGATGAACTACGAGCATTTATGGTTAAAAAATCTAATTTCTATTAAAAGTTATGTGCTTTTGCAAAGTTTTACCTAACCAAAAAAAATCAAATTTGAAAAAAAAATAAATGATATGTATTTAATTGATAGCGCGGAACTATTCGAACCGAGTGGAAAAAATTTTTGTGCAAAAAAGAACTTAAATGAATGTAAATTTGTATAACTAAGTCATTTTCGTATATTTATCCTAACAAAAAATCAAGTTTCACTTTTTAACCAACCAAAAAGTTCCGAAAAACCAATTTGGTCGATATTTTAATTCATATTTGAGCATTTGATATTTTAATAAAATATTTTGTGGAGAAGAAACCCAAATAAGCCAAATAAAAGAACATTTTTCAGGCTAGCTGAGGTTACATTGTTCCCATATTGTTCCCATGTCTGCAAGCTTCAGGTTATTTTTGGCCTATATGCTCTATAACATTATTCTGCACGTGGTGATAATGATAATGGTCCAAAATTTCCACTTTAATTTTTTATTTTTTGTTTTTTAACCGAGGTTGAGGGATTTTCATCTTTATGGAAAAGAAGAAACCTGGGCTCTTTTTCAATTCCTCTCCTTTCAAATTCAATTTTGAAAACTTAGATAACGTTGTCATAATGCAATGAATTTTGGCGTGGTGAACAAATCGACAACTGTGAACAGATTTGTTCTTGATATTTTACAGCGTAACATCACGCATTTAGCCGTAATAACACGTAAAACAAACATAAAACTCGGTATTTTGAAAGGAGGCACGGGAAAAGTGCCAAAACCTGAAAGAGGCGTTGATTTTTTGTTCCCACCTGTACAACATTCTGAAGTGAAGACAGTTCCTGCCTGAGCAGTTCTAGTTTGGGTCTCTGAGTCTTGAGACACTTCTGAGAGAGACTGCGGGTGAGGTCGTTGCTGCTGCTCACCATCAGCTCCAAGTCCTGGATGCACCGGTGGTACTTGCCAAACACCAACTCTACACACCAGTGAAAATAAAAAAACAATTTTATTTAGAAAAACATTAAGAAGCCAAACTGTGCATTTTGTGAATTGTTAGCGGATTCCGCAAAAAGGACGATCCCTTTGTTCTTCTTTTGTTCTTTCATTTACTTTGATCGTTCCGACAGAATTTGAGCATGTTTAAAGACTTGTCTCTGGAATCCAGGAACATACAGACACAAAATTGTGCTCCTATCCAGTGCACAGTTTGGCCTCGTAATGAAAATTGTGAGACATACTGGAGAATTTCAGCGCCTTAATCGGACAAAAAATAGTAATTGCCTTTTTTCCTTTTTCCCACCTGCAGGTTAAGTAAAATGTTTGTTCACATTTGTTCTAAGAATTTACAAAATTTACACGCAAGCATTATGTCAATATGCTGTACTGATAATTAGAACGGCTACTAAAACCGAAATAATGAAAATTAAAAAAATAATAAAAGCCGAAACTGGGAAATTGCTTCTTTTTGCGAAAAACAGACAGTCTCCGAAAGCTAAAAGACAAATTTAAGTTCTGTTACGTCAGGGAGACAAAAACACAACCAAGACAAAATTAAAAACAGAACAATCAACTAAATTCAATTCTGCATCGCTCACAAGATCTATGCATTCGTGATAACAAGTTTTTAACGAAAGTTTTTTGGCACTTGGAAATTAAATTTCAACTGTATTTTTTGTTGTTTGCTCATGACGAAACCACTCGATAGGCAGCTAACTGGCCTTTTTGATGCTCTTCCAAGTTGGGATTTTTTTCTTATTTTGAGATATATAAATCGGTGACCGCTCGACTAGCATAAAAGTTTGAAAACATGAAATTGTATTGACTAGCATAATTTTATAGCATTATTTCTCAGAAATACAAAACAATAACAATGCGTTCAAATTGAAAGATGCATTTCTGAGAAATTGAAGTTTGAGCATTTGATAAACTAAGCAATTAAAAAGCAAAATAATTTCCTATTGTCGTCATCAGTGACAACACGATCTGTAATGACTTGAACCGAAGACTGATCGTCGCGCAAATTGTGAAAGGTCTGAAACAATTGACAAGATTTTGTTAATCCCCTCCTATTCCATCAGGGGGGAGGGGGGTTCGTTACAAGAAACAAAATTCATTGGATCTAACAATCTCCTCCCTTTCAAAAAGGGGGAGCAGATTGTTAAGTAAATTAAGTTGGTCAGATCTTTACAAATATCCCCCTTTACTTTGCAAAAGGGGAGATTTATTAGGTGGTACAAATTTTATATATGCTTAACAATTGAATTAAATTTACTGTGGTGGTAATTCGTTACTAGTCACCCTACGGAGAAAAATACTTGAAGAGATCCAGTTGGTCGAATTTCCGACCAATCAGAATAAGGTGGAGATTCTTTAGTAAGTACCATAGGGGGATTGTTAAGACTATCCAAAAACTCGCATATGTTTAATTATTCCTTTATAGGGGGGCCATATATTGTGAGTAATGATTTTAGTTTTCACGAATTGAACTTAGTATTTCGATTTTAATGCTAATCGATACAATTTCCAATTTTGAAACTTTTATGCTAGTCGAGCTTTATGCTAGTCGATATAATTATAAGTATTTATAATTTTTAAAGTGCGGAGAAGAGGTAAAAGAAAAAATGCCTGGCAAATTTTCAGCTTGAATTAAAAATTAATTTCCGACGTCAAAATGAGCAGTCTTAGATTAAATGTTAGGTCGAATTCGTTAATAAAAATGATTTTGTCAGAATATTCGGCTTTAACGTTCTCTTAATAAAATCATGTGACTAAAGCAAACAAAAGGATATTAAATTATATATTGTTTCAAGAAGTAAGTAGATAGGAGTATTTACATTATCCGGGTTGCCCTCCATACACCGAAAATGCTTATCATACAATTACATACAACAAAAATTATTATCATACAATTCCATACATCAAGTGTATGGAGAAAATGCTTGTCATACAATTTTCATACATTTTCAAAAAACAATAGAAAAAAAACTAAACATTTTCAGCGGCTTCTTCAGAACAGTTGAACAGGATGGTAACGAAAAAAAAATTGACTTAAAATTTTTTTAATGCTTACCATACAATTTCCATTTATAAAGGGATAATTTTTTTCGAAATTTTTTGCGAATTGTTTTTGGAAACTTCAAATGAACTGGTAGTACTTTTTTCAAAGGATGAGAACAAAATGCGAAAACAATTCCGTTCAAATCCAAGTAAAGGAGAAGCAATCAAGAACGGAAAATTAAACTTCGTTTATTTTTTTTTCTCTCAAAAATGCTTTGATGCAAACAACATTTTCTGGAATTTGTCACCCTTTAGCGCTATTAGACTTTGCAGATAGGTGATAAAGCCCTATAAATATGTAATTTAATCGTTTTCCATAGAAAAAAAAACAAAAACGAAAAAAAAAAAATTTTGGAAATTTTTTCTTTTGAGCTCACAAATTTTACATTTTCTAATTCCATACACAAACGTGATATCTGTGATTTTTGCGATGTTTTTAAAAATATATGTGGTGGATATGCAGTGAAATAAACCGAGAGAGGGTATCATTTCAAATCTTTCAATCTTTTTTCAATTTCTACCAATTTTTAAATCTGTCAAAATGCTTTTCAAATTTCAGAAAAATCACATTGATTAGCAATAATAATGCCATCTAAACCATCAATTTTTTTGAGCAAAATTTGTTTGTTGGGTTTTGTGGCAAAAAACTAACAAAGTGAAACCAAAAAACTTTTTTTTCAGTTTATAAAACTTATTAATTTTCCAATCTGTTTTTTTTTGCCATCGACAAAAACATAACAAGCTTAAAATTGATATACAATACGCTCCTAACTGCAATATGAAGGTGACGATATGACTTTTTTTACTTAAAAAAATACAATTTTTTTGAGGATTCGGGCTCGCTCTTAATGTTGGTTTAGTTTTTTATTTTACCTCTTTATTTTTTGCAATCTGTTTATAGTTATCGGAAGATTAACAACAGAGCTTAATATTCATAAGTAAACGTTTCTAGTCACAATATTGTTTAAGTAAAAAAACAACCTTTTTTTCGGGCTTCCGGCTCGCTCCAAAGATTGGCTTCAAATTTTAAATTTTACCTTAATATTTTTGCAACTGTTGATAGCTATCAGAGTAACATTAACATAGCAGAATTTTGATATATAGAACGTTTCTAAAATCAAAGTGAATGTGACGATATAATTTTTTTTAAATCAAAAAAAAAATTTCGGGCTTCAGGCTCGCTCCTAAGATTGCTAATTTTTTTGTTTTAACATAATTTTTTTGCTATCTGCTGATAGCTTTCGGAAGATCAGAGTTTAATTTTGATAGAGAAAACGTTCCTTAGTTCGAAGTGAGTTTGACGATATAATTTTTTAAAGAAACAACCTATTTTTGTCCTTCTGGCTCGCTCCAAAGATTGGCTTAAATTTTTGATTTAACTTAAATTTCGTTGTAATCTGTTTATAGCTATAGTAAGAACAGTAATTAAACGAGCATAACTGGAGTGAATTACTACGAACATTCTTTTTCAAACCTGAGTCGCGAATGAAAGTGCTACTCTGGTGGCATTTTTAAAAAGTTAGGCTGTTTTAGCTGTATATTAGCAAAAGTTAGATATATTCTAATTAACTATATGCAAAGTTAGTGTGGTTGCCTTTATGTTTTTACATTCCAAATGATTAAATGCAAAACTTGATTTTTTTGTGCATTTTGAAGCTCCTGGATGTTTGCTGTTTTGTCGCTCGTGTTTGGGAAGCTGCAGCTTCGCCTCTTTGTTGTAGTTCTTATAATTTTCTTTTTCAGAGGAAATGCATTTGTGGATGTCAGAACTAGTGGATTCACGATGTGATTACCGAACTGCAGGAGGTTTTCCGGAGATAGTTCACACAGATATAAAAGTTTTTCTTTAAAAAAAAAGAAGGTTTTTTTATAATTTTTTTGAGGTAACCCCCTCTCCCTCCAGTATTGCCATCTTAGATTTTTTTTCAGGTTTTCTTCTCTGTTCAGAGATTGCAAGGCTTATTAAATGGGCTTTAATGTAATTTGTGCCGCATTAGAAAAAAAATTCTGAGAACTGTTTGTAATTTAATTCTCATAAATGACAAATTTTTAGTCATACAATTTTCATATATGGCAAAAATGTTAGTCATACAATTTCTATTTACGGTAAATAGTTTATTATAGAGACTTCATGCAATTTTCTGTACGTATGGAATTTTATGGAATTGTATGACAAAAAATTTCCCATGCATTAGAATTTTATGATAAGCATTTTTGGTCAACCCGGGGGGTATCTAGTATAACCAAACCTATAAATCAAAAATATTGTCAAGAGTTTAAACATTGCTTGATTTAAACGAAATTGGAAAATATGTATCGAAAGGAAGGCAAAAAGTGGAAAAAAGATTTCACTATTTGAAATAGCAGAGAAGTTTTCTGTACTTGCTATTTGAATGAAAATTTCTCATTTGAACTAGAAAAAGAAAAGTTATTTTTTATGGGAAAGATGTAACGGACCAAGTTAACAGCCTCCCCCCAAATTCTTTTAGAGTGGGATGCTAACTTGGTTCTGAGTTCGAATTATCAGCCAATCAGAGTAGAGCATGTTGCATGCAGCGCTAAGTCGA
>NW_026971198.1:0-12500 GCF_963678635.1 Symsagittifera roscoffensis
GGCCAGGTAATAGCCAGGCAAGAGCACGATTATCTACAAGCAACTTGAAGGGAGCCCCCCCAGATAGCTTCTGTATTTTTCAACGAAAGTGATCACCGCGAAAATCTCCGCTTTCTACTTCATTTCAGTGTCGCTCAGGACTTTATTTCCAGGTATTGGTCGTAGAACAGTTCTTCAGTTCCACCCTTGCTCAAGGTGAAGTACGCCCGATATCGCAGCAACGGATGCGTCTGTATCTAGCACAGGTATTCCATTTTCTGTCGGCTTTCCGAAGACCGGATCCTCGCGCTTGATATTCTCAAAGGAGATTTGAGCCTCATCGGTCGAGCAGAACTTCTGGTCCTCGTTTCTCTTCTTTTGTTGCATAGGGTATATCTTGTCCGCATACCCTTTAATGAACTCTCGGTAGTAATTAGCAAAATCCAGAAAACTCGTGTCTTCGGTGCCTTCCAGGTCAATAATGCTTCAACCGCTTCAGGATCTCGTCTGTCCCATTGTTTTTCAGAAAGGCGGCCCAGATACTTGATTGAGTCTCTTCGGCTCTCGAATTTGGATGGTTTACAATTCAGGCCGGCTTGTTTCAAGCAAGTAAAGACTTCGTCTAATCTCTCGATGTGGTCCTTAATTGTTGGTTTTGCGATCGCCACATCATCAACATATTACATAATGAGAAACCTGTATTTCTTGGTAATATTCGTGAGTGTCTGGGCCATTAACCGCTGGAATGTAGCTGTCGCATCGAACAGTCCAAAAGGCGTCCTTTTGCACTGGAACAGGTGAAACCCGTTTTCTCCCGATTCTGCTTCCTCGGAGTCACTTGCCAGAACGCAGAGCCCAAATCAACGTCGTGAAGAATATTGGGTCACCCAACTTGTAGAGGCTTTCATCAATACGGGGAATCTGGTATATGTCATTTATCGTTACTGCGTTCAAGTAACGGAAAATGCAACAAAATTTAACTTGCACTTTTTTTGGCCAGGACTACGCCACAAGCCCATGGGAACCTCGAAAGTTCAATCATGTTATATTCAATTAATAATTCGATTCCTTTTCTGCACATTTCTGACTTGTGTGGGGTTGTTCTCCTAGTTCCATCCCTATGATGTAGGAAACCCTATTCTATTCCTAATCATGTTCTACAAAATTGTAGCAACCTATAGCAGCATTGTGCCTCGAAAAAACGTCTGCGTTCCATTTTAATACCGTTCTGAGCGAGTTCAGCTCCTTATCTGATATTTGCTCTTTAGATGCTCTATCTCAGGTAGGACTGGCTTGTTTGGTGTTAACTCTGTTTCTGTTGCTTTCTCAGAAAAACATGAGCTATTAGACAGCGCATCAACTGTCTCTGACTACAATGAAAAAACAATTTTTCAGAAGACTTCTGTTTCTTTATCCTCTTCAAAGCATTATTGTTTGGCAAGTAAACGAAACTTACTTACAAGATATCTCTTAAAGTTCTCCACAATCTGTGTTTACAGGCAATGCTTAGACAAGCTCCTTTCCCGGTTGTACGTCACCGCTGTTGCCTCTGTGTTCAACAACGAACTCACACACAGTCCCTCTGAGTGAGTGAGAAGCTTCTTCCTTAAATAGATGAGCTCTTACTGTTTGGCTTGGGTATCAGACACCCCTGTCTGTTTTACTAAGTTCATCCAAGTTTCTCATTCTTAACGTTGCTACTAAGCCTGATCCAGAAAAATTGGCACCTTTGCTTGTTTAATCATGATCCTATTAACATGTTTCTTTTCATAATTCCTCTCCGGGTTCTTCATTCTTATCAAACTGTCGTTGAGGTCAATCGTGACGCAATGAATTTCTTCCTAGGATGAATTGGTCGGAATCGTCGAGATTCTCAACAACAAAATCACTCATCCAAACGCAGTGAGATAATATGATTCCGTCCTGTCACATAGATTGCGCCCTGATTAGCCGCTGCCAATCTGATGTTAGTCGATATCAGATCCGACCTGTCGAAATCCATGTCACTCCATGTGCTTACAGGCATGACAATGACCACTACACCGGTGTCTAATAGTCCTTTCAGGAAGAGTTTTCTGCCATGCACGTCCACTTTATGCGCGGTCAGATCGCTCACAACCCATGTGGAATCAAGCATGGCGTTGGGTCCAGTTTGTCGTACCTCAAACTCCTCTCTATCAATGTAGAGGTCTTTTCCGAGATGGCGTTCGACTTCAAATCCTGTTTCTTCGGTTCTTGGTTGTCCTCTCCCTTTTTTTTCTTGAATGTAAAAATTCTCGCGCATCTTTCTGTTTTTCAACTTAGATCTTACCCATTGTTCAATTTCTTTTGTGATGAATTCTTGCTGAACATTCCGTGCTGAACAGTCCGTGCCGCTAAGCCATAATCCATTGTGATCGCACTGCCTGACTCAACTTCCTGGCTCGAGGCAGTCGCATGATCTATCAAGGTCTTCACCATCTTGGTCGTAAGTGTACTCTGTGTGACATCCTTCTTTCGGGACTCAGCCTCAATCATTAGGTGTGCGGATGCTTTGCGTCCGTCACTGCATCCCATAATTGAGTACAACCCGATGTGAAATTGCCTTCCGAACTGCAGAAGAAACATCTTGATCCATGCTTCATTATGGGTTCCCTCACATATTCTTCGTGGTCCATGTCGGTTGCATCAACGTCATCAAGAAAGTAACTATCGCATTTATATTTTGCTTTTAAGTCGAGCCTATTCAGCTTAACGATTGTCGAGGATGCTCCCATTGTTATACCAATGCTTTCTTGCTCTTCTCCTGTCTCGGGCTAGGTGTGGAGTCCTCATCACAATGCACCAGCCTCGAATGGTCACAGCTAGAAGACAATCCATCAGTTCGGATCGACGTCAAGCGTTCATCATATAGTGCCTTGAAGCTTTTCTTGGCTTTTGAGTTTGGTTGCACTTCCCTTGCGCTACTTGACTAGAGATGATTGTTCCTTTATCCGCCTTTTGCTCTTGTTGTCCGATTTGGACGTACCCTTGAACAACAAATATTCTCGCGCTTCGATCTCGGAACTCGCCGAGGTCTCTTGAGCTCTCTCAATTTTTCTGGCTCAACGTCCTTCTTGGCTCCTCTAGGTCCGCGTGATGGTATTGGTCGGGTCGGGTCTGCGTTTGCTACCCATCCTCAAAGGGGTCAGTTGAAGTCACGTTCGCCGGTCCGGCCTCTGCTCTTCGCACTTCATCACCATCGAGGTTGTTCTCGCTTCTCAGTTTCGTTTCGCTCACTGAAATGTCAGCTCGACCTTCATTCGTTGCTCCTCGCAAAAACGTTGGAAATGCTGCTAATCGAGCACTGGCTACGACGTGACTTGAAAATCCGAGTGCTTCCCTTGCTCAGCTTGTGAATCTTGGTTGTTTCTCCTAGCGAAATTAACATTTCAAGTTTCGTTAAAAAAGAAACAGTAATTGTATTTTTGACGATAATGCACACAAGTACCAAAAGTAAACTTGAGAAAGTTTACTTCAGCCTGCTTCTTCAACTTTTTCAATATCGATGACGTCCGTTAATTCTCCTTTCTAAGTGACTTATCTAACGTTACACACAAAGGTTGCCCATTGTTAGGTTATTTCCAACTCCGACTAGGTAACAGCGATCTTTCGTTCAGTATCAATTTACCGCCACAGACGTATCAAATTTTGCTTCGTTTCAAATCGGACATTTTTTAAATAAAAAAACAGTGATGGTTTCAGTAACAGATAAACGAAACTTAGTCTTAACGAAAAAGGCCTATTCGATTGGAACACTCCAAACGAACAAAACCCAGGACAAAGTCTTCTCAAGTCAGGGTGTCCTTTTACACTCACCGAGTCTAAGAGAAGTGCACAAGATCAGGGAACAACTTTTCTTCTCACGTGAGTGTGTTTTGTCTATTACACTCACCGAGGTCTTTTTTTATATGCCAAGCTATTGCCCGAGCTGTCCTATCAAGTAGCTCAAAGCAACCACACAACAAAATCATTATCAAAAAAACCTTTGATTCACCTGTTTTAGAATCCAAAGTTGATCGAAAAACTCGAAGTCAAGATTGAGCACCTCGTGGTTGGTCGACCTTCTGTTTTGTTCTTAAAGGAATATCTAAGATGCTCAATTCGTCCCGAAGGGTCCCTGCAAGATTTCACTAAGGAGGGTTGTTAAGGGTCTTAGGTCATCTCGGAGGGTTACTTCGGAGGGTTGTTAAAACATTTAGCCCACTTCGGAGAGTTACCTCGGAGGCTACTTCAAACACCAAAATTGCTTTTGAGGGTCCCTCTAATTTCACTAAAGATGGTCAAAAAGAGGCTTAATTTGCTTCGGAGTGTTACTTCGGAGGGTCCCTCAAAATTCTAAAATTTTCAAGTTTCTCTTAGAGGAGTCTACAGCTATTCTCAAAAAGATCAAAAAAAGTTAAATACAACCTGGGAGGGATATCTGAACTGCCTCTGAGAGTTGCGTGAAAAAAATCCACTAAGGAGATTTTTTAAGGGTCTTAGCTGACTTAGAAGGGTTCCGCAAAAATCACGAATACAAATGGTTAAAACTAGGTTGACTGACCCGGCGAACCTTCCCAGTATGTTAAAAAACATGGTTTTATGTCAAAAAGTCTGCCACTCGGAGGGTTCTTTAAAATTTGGACTAAGAATATCAAAAAAATAATTTCCTGAAGTTATCAGCCTAAAAACGATTGCGGTTCAGGAAAGTGATTGAAAAATAGTTGACTTGTGTTACCAAACTTTTCCAATCGGTTTGTTAGTCTATGGGAAATCATTAAGAAAGCGTTCAGTAAATTGGCCTCGTTTCACCACCTATATAGGTTGTAAGAGACTTTTTTCGCAGTTCTTTTTAAAGAGCTTAAAAAATTTGAAACGAGAATAGTAGCTTTGTACGGCACTAGAATTATGCGAAAAAATCGGACAAAATTCTGTTTTGAAACAAAAATCTGACCAAAAAATACTAAATTTGAACCATCCAGTTCTTTTCTTCTCCGATCTTTAAGTCTTTAGCTCTTTCTACGTAGCTATTCGGAGGGCATAACTTAATCTAACAGATAATTTAGATAAAATTTAGATAAAATTAGATAAAATTTAGATAAAATTACTCATAATTTTATCTAACAGCTGAGCTCTATAAGCTAGCAGTCTCCTAACACAAAAGTTTTATCAATCTAACTCTAAAAACTCAAAAGTTCGATCCTCAAAACATATCGGCGAAATTCGGAAATTTGCAACATTTTTGATCGAAAAAAACTGTTGCAAACTTTTTCGTCAACTACTACTAAGTCTTTTTCCGCGCAGTTTCTTTAATTAGAGGGATTGGACTGCGCATTAGATCACTGCGCAAAATCTTTTTGCTCTTCGAAAAAACTCGGATATCCTAAGTTTTGGGGGTTTCACAATTTGGTCAAAAATTGGTATTTTTCGACAAAATTAAGGCGTTTCTCGGGTCTAAATGGGAGATAAGTGTTATATAGTAAAAAAAAATAACCTACTTAAAATCGTCAATCAATATCACTATACCCTCCATTGCACTAAAAATACGAACTAAGATCCTTAACTCGGAAAGTCTCAATCGATGGAGGGTGCAATCGGACCGCGCCAATTGTGCCCTCCAACACTTAATTTTTGAAGAAATAGTATCCAAACAATACTAAATTTGTATGAACGATACCCAACAGTCGTTTTGGATGTGGTCCATGATGCCCTCTATTTAGTCTGGAACACCTCTGTCAGCTTGCCACTCTACCCTTCGGTCACCGGCAAAATTTTCATTAACCTGCTTAAATACTCAAACATTAATCAAGGTAGGGTACCTAACCCACCACCAGAACACTCAATATTGATTATATAAATCTAACTGAAACAACCCAAATACTACATTGTGACGAAGCGTACATTGTGACGAAGCGTAGAAAAAGCACCTATTGTCGTCTGACCGGCGTCAGTTACCTTAATTCTATCCATTTGCTATCGTCTAGACCTAACCAGTTGATTCTCTGAATCGTTTAGGGATAAGTAAAAGTTGATTTTTCTAGGCCATCAGTCGAACGACTCTGGATCCTTTTTTGTTTACAAGCGAAGCTTGCCACATAGCTGGGTATCCCGAGACTACATGATTATCATTAAAAACACGGCTCGAAAATCCTAATTTACTATGTTTGTAGTGACAGCTATATGATAAATCCATTGTCGATGGATTGACACTTTTCTCTTTAAAGCTAGTCATACTCTGAAATACAAAATTTGATGGTACAAGGCAATAAAGTGGGTAAAAACCCATCTATTTAGTCTCTCAGCATATAACAGTATCTCGCCACCGGGCCTTCAATTCCGTGCTTTTCCGTAGATAACGTCGTTGTCTCTTTAATTTCGTGACACAGGAGGTTACTCCTCTGCTTCGGATGTTTCACTGATCCTTCCTTTCGTGTGTCTTCTTTCGAGTAAGCGTCTTATCGTGAGAAATTTTCCATCGTAATTCGAATTTTTAAAAATTGACATTTGAGATTCAAAACGAGTTCACGATTATTGTCACTAATAAACTTCTCTTCTAGTCGGGTGAAATCCGGGTGAAAAGTACAATTCTAGGCAATTACTTAACTGTGCCAGTCAGTCATATTTGGAATTTTGCCATTCAGTAATACGAGCAACGTGATTTTGGGGTGAAATAGAATTTTTCAAAAATTCCAATTGAACATGTCATGCTCAGCTTTCTGGCAACAACTGAAAAACTCAGAAATATAAGACCAGAACAATCGAACTACAATGGCGGGAAAGTGGTCAAAAAAGCAGCGGGAAATTGCTTTTCGCAATTTCCAGACATAGTATCACACGAGAGTAGAGCTGCCTTATAATGAAATAGGAGAAAGAACAATTACAAAAGAAGAACATATTATTTGTAAGTGGACTTAGTGAACCTTCGGTGAAAGGTGGACAACCGAAGTCTCCCAATGGTCCAGCCCCAAAACTTTATTCTCAAGTCAAAACTAATTCCTTTGCTGGAATTCCTTATTAACAAACATCTCAAGTTATATTCAATTTTGATTATGCTAGAATCGGTAGTTAATTTTTTTACTCCAGTTCTCGAGTGTGCTGGTATGTGAGTACCCAATTTAATTTTCTTGAGTGTGTTTTCTACTTGTTATGATAAAGTGGGGAGAGTTTTGGGTTCATCCATCTGAAATGGATCAAAGTTCCACTGTCTAAAAAAAGTAGCTGTACGGACTGTTTCGACCCTTTTTTAACGGCGTTTGCGCGTTTTGGGTATTTAGAAACCTAGGTATGGGGGCGTTCATATTTTCTAGAGTGGTGTGTTTTTTGGTAGTGTCCTTGAAGCTGTAACGGGGGTTTTAGTCTCATGTCGCAAGTGAATCGATTTGGCTCCGACCGTTCGAGGTAGAAAAACACAGGAGATAGTGTCCCTGACTCTTGAGCCAATGGTTATTTAGCCTATTTTTCTCTAACCTCATAAGTGACTGAAGTAGGCGACTGTTACATAGTATTTTTATGGCGCTTCTGGGTGTTTCTACGGTATCATGACTACGGAGTCGAACCCACTTGACATAGCTCCGGGCTACATGCCCATTCTAGAGTACCGGTTGTACGGTTCAGCGGGAACGTGTAAACCTACCGGTTGTACCGTAGAAGCTTTTTAAGAAAACTCGAGAAAAAATTTCTGGAACGCTCTCGAACGAGGCCTAGCTAACCGAGTAAGGGGGGGGGGGGGGGTTAGCTAGGGGGACAAAAAAACGAGCAAAAAGACAGGAAGCGAAACAAAAACCGAAAAAGAATAGAAAAGGAACAAAAAATCAAAAAAAAACAGTGACCTTGATACCAGATTAGTTGGATCAAACCTTTTTATTTATTAGCTAGTATACCCATACTGTTTACATAAGACCAATCATCAAACCAGCAATTTAAAAAGGTGCCTGATTGTGGGGCGTTGTTAAAGGTTTTCAGATAGCTTGCAACTTAGCTGGACCACTAGGAGACTTGGCTGGAAAAGGTGACCAGCCGAGTGGGAAAGATGTTCACAGGATGGGAACCCGACAAGCGCTGGACACAACAACGAGAAATCCAGCACCGACGAGAGCAAACAGAGAAGGCACACAGGGTGTTCTCTGGTCAACCGACGGACCACTGAGAGACTTGACTGGAATAGGTGACAAGCCAAGTGGGAAAGTGATGCTGGTGAGAGGTGCTGGACAAGCTAAGGAGACAACCAGCACGGAATCAGAACAACCAGAGGACAACACACAGGGGTGTTCTGTTTGGTCAATCGGGTATCGTTAAAATCCACATCACATTATAGGAAATAAGTGTAAATTTGGATAAGCGGAACCCCACTGTTTTGAGGAACGTTTTTACTTGAGAGGAACTCGGAAACAGGTTCTACGGTTTTCTCTCAAGAGGTTTAGCACCCAGCGCTAAAGGTAATTTACGGCTTAAGAGGGGGCTAAATAGGGGGAGTTTAGAAGGGGGGTTGTGTGGCTGGTTAAGTTACAGGTGGGCGGTTGCAAATTGTAAAAAGGGGACACATTACAGTAACTAATCAGACGACATCGTCAATTTAGTTACATTAGACACTACACGCGTGAATTACAAAGAGAAGATATCCAAATTTAAGATCGAATTAAGGTAGGTACCCGGGTCGGATCGGGTTAGGGGAACGGATATAGACCGTTTTTGTAACCCGGAAATAACGTACCCCATAAGAACGTTAGTAGGGGGAGGGGACGCGTGGCAATCAAGTACAAGGCTTTTTTTCCTACAAAAGGCCGACATCAGTCACCTTTGAAATTTAGGTGAGTTCATATTTCTGTTTTTATCAATTTTTTCGTTTAAATTTTGTACGTTTTTGCTACTACCTTCAATCGGTTTTGAACGAACAGGTGATCACAAGACATCTCCGAACAAGTTGGATTTCAACTAGCATTAGATAAAAAGGGAGATAAACACAGAGAGGTTATTATTTTAAACTTTTGGTCAGTGAGGTTCGGTTTTGGGGAAACTTTTATACTAGAGCTCAAGTGATGGTTACATGTACAGTGGTTGAAGAGTCCCAACAGCGAAGAAGAACAGACCCGAATGTCCCAAAACTAGGAAAGGAGGGGTCTTGGGACCGTGTGAAGTGTCCCAACACTTGGGTGGCAAGGTCAATGGGCAGTAAAGAAAAGTCTTGGGACAGTACAGAAAAGCCTTGGGACAGTACCAAGAAGTCTTGGGACATTACCATGAAGTCTTGGGACAGTACAGAAAAGTCTTGGGACAGTACCAGGAAGTCTTGGGACAGTACAGAAAAGTCTTGGGACAGTGCCGAAAAGTCTTAGGACAGTACGGAAAAGTCTGGGACAGTACGAAAAAGTCTTGGGACAGTACGAAGAAGTCTTGGGACAGTACGGAGAAGTCTTGGGACAGTACGGAAAAGTCTTGGGAAGTACAGAAAAGTCTTGGGACAGTGACGAAAAGTCTTTGCACATTCAAAAAAGTCTTCGGACAGTACGGAAAAATCTACGGACAAAACGAAGAAGTCCTGGGACAGTAGGGAAAATGTCTTAGGGCATTGCAGAAAAGACTTGGGCAGTACGGAAAAGTCTTAGGACAGTACGGAAAAGTCTTGGGACAGTACTGAAAAGTCCTGGGACAGTACGGAAAAGTCTTAGGACAGTACCGAAAAGTCTTGTGACAGTACGAAGAAGCCTTGGGACAGTACGGAAAAGTCTTGGGACGGTACCAAGAAGTCTTGTGACAGTGCGAAGAAGTCTTGGGGCAGTAAGGAAAACTATTGGGACAGCACCGAAAAGTCTTCAGACAGTACGGAAAAGTCTTGATACAGTACCAAGAAGTCTTGGGATGGTACGAATAAGCTTTGAAACTGTTTGAAAAGGTCTTTAGACAGTGCGAAGTGCACAACACTAGAGCGAAAAGCGTCTTGAGACAGTGCGAAGTGTCCCAACACTTGAGTGAAAAGGGTCTTGCGGCAATGCGAAGTTTCTCAGCACTTGAGTGATATGTCTTGGGACAGTGTGAAAAAGCCCAACACTTAAGTAAAAGCACAAAAGACCGGTCAGAACAATTAAATCACAAAAAAATCGGCTCTAATAAAATCAGAATTTAAAGATTCTTTCTTAAGAGAATTAGGAATACTTTTTAGAAATTTACCCATAGAATATAGTTTTGTGAAGGTTATTTTTGTAAATAGAGAAAATTGTTATTAAAAATCATGAGGCGAGGAAGGGTACCGAAAGCAGAAAAAAGAGTTCTGGAGTCAAAGACAAATCATAAATCGTCGCTACGAAAAGCAACGCCGTCGGAACAAAAAGTATTGAGAAAGAATTTTTCAGTGAACATGGTTAACACAAGAAGCGCAAAGGAAAGCAAAGACGAAAGTAAGCGCTGTGGAGGGAGAATGGTACCTGCTATAGAAATTGATCTTCAGACACCAGATCAGAGTGTTGATAAGGTGGAAAGGAAAACAACGGAGCCAACACCAATACCGAATGCGAAAGAACAAGAAAAGAAGACAATAGAGTTCTCGCCGATTGAAACTGTGGAGGACACAACAAGCAACACGCCGGAAACTGTAAAAGATGATTCTCATACAAAATAAACGTCATTCACAGAGGATCGCAATGATGGTCGGAATGAAACCAACAGACAAACAGGAGGTAGAACCAACGACCGAGAAAGGCAAAACGTTTGGAACAATTTCCGCTATAGCCAAAACGATGCACAAATCAATCATGGGGCAACAGCTAACCAGAGGGAAACAGCTAATCAAGAAAAAAAACACTTTTAAACTGGGCGATCTGATGGCTTAGTTGGATCAAATAAACAAAAAATTGAAATTCAGTGAGGAGGATCGACAAGCACTAAAAAGGAAATAAGATACTACAAGAACGAGAACCTAGATAATTTTTTTCAACCGGGCGAGGGAGACTTTGGAAAAGTTACAGCAGACGTCAGAGAAAGCTGACGCAACCGCTAAAAAACGCGAGGAAATTATCAAAAAAGGACTTGCAAGAAATGAAGCAAGGATATGACACGTTGAACAACAAGTTATGGAGTCTGGAGACGAGAATAGACACAATGAGCAAAGACCAGGCTGAGAGTTCATGTGCCATACAGTCCAAAATAGATGCTCTTTTGAGAAACTCTACAGCATAAGACAAGCTGGCAACAGACAGAATGCAAGGCAACATAGTTGATTTTGTAGAGCCACAACGGAACAAGCGGTAGTCCATACCGTTTCCTCGGGGTGCATCGAGCACAGGACCAAGGGGATCAAGACAATAATGAAGAGTGGTACCATGACGTGGAATAACACATGAGAAATGATAAATAGGACACTGGAAGCGTTCGCTACATAGAACACTGATTCGAGTGAGAAAGGAAGTGGCAAATCTAGGAAAACCTTCAAGAAGCAAAAAGAGTTTAAAGACGACTCAGATTGATGCATCGACACATGGGTAGAAGTCACGAGATTACCTTTGAAACAAGACAATATGAATGACGAGAGACAGACCTGCACAGCGATACTGAGCAATTTAGAAGGCACAGCGTTAAAATGTGTAGTTGCAAAGAAGGAAGAGGAACGTGACACTGCGGACAAGATTTTCGAGATATTGTTAAACAGATTTGGATCAGAAAATAAAGGCTACCAAGATATGATGAGATTTGAAAAGAGAAAACATAGGGACGATAAATCAATTGATCGGTTCCTGGATGATCTTGAAAGGTTGAGAAGAAGAAGTGATCCTGAGGAATCAACAAACAGAAGGAACTTCAGCATCACCTCGAAGTTTATCGACGGGGTAAAATGTGACGACATGAGAACAGTGTTAGCAACGTACGTCACACTGTCCAAAGATAAGGCACTGACTCCGGAAGAGATGAGACAAAAATCAAGGCAGTACATGTTGATGAAACCCAAGAAGTACTCGTCCTCGGAGAACAGGACCATGCAAGGGGGGAGTCAAGGTACAAACCTAGAGATGATATGGACAAACGTAGGTCATGTGCAATTTGCGGATCAGCGGATCATGTGGCGGATTGCACGACATACAAGCAAGTCATGAAGAGTCTCGGACATGCGCCGGATGAGGAAGATATTAGCCACATGGAGGAACACGAGTACTATGGTGGCTTGATCATCAGAATATGTGCGAGATGCTTCTTCTGCAAGGAAGAGGGACACTTCATGATGGAGTGTCCGTTGTTTTGGGAAGCAGTGAAGAACCAAAATCACCCCAAACACAAGCTAGCGCTGGCGGCGGTACAGAACAGGAGAAACAGGCAAGCCGAGTTTGACACAAAAAAAACTCAAGTGCAGAACTACCGACAAAAACTGTGAAGGCTGTAACGCAAGTCAATAACGCCAGAGAAGCTAAATTCTAGAATTTTCTGGAAATAAATTATGAGAAAGCAGCTGCGGAGACTATCAACAAAGTGAAACAAGACTAATGAACAGATCTACGTGGGCAGAGAAGAACTGAATGAGAAATCGTTGCGACACTGCG
>NW_026971198.1:17500-20000 GCF_963678635.1 Symsagittifera roscoffensis
AAAGAAGACAATAGAGTTCTCGCCGATTGAAACTGTGGAGGACACAACAAGCAACACGCCGGAAACTGTAAAAGATGATTCTCATACAAAATAAACGTCATTCACAGAGGATCGCAATGATGGTCGGAATGAAACCAACAGACAAACAGGAGGTAGAACCAACGACCGAGAAAGGCAAAACGTTTGGAACAGTTTCCGCTATAGCCAAAACGATGCACAAATCAATCATGGGGCAACAGCTAACCAGAGGGAAACAGCTAATCAAGAAAAAAAACACTTTTAAACTGGGCGATCTGATGGCTTAGTTGGATCAAATCAACAAAAAATTGAAATTCAGTGAGGAGGATCGACAAGCACTAAAAAGGAAATAAGATACTACAAGAACGAGAACCTAGACAATTTTTTTTCAACCGGGCGAGGGAGACTTTGGAAAAGTTACAGCAGACGTCAGAGAAAGCTGACGCAACCGCTAAAAAACTGGAGGAAATTATCAAAAAAGGACTTGCAAGAAATGAAGCAAGGATATGACACGTTGAACAACAAGTTATGGAGTCTGGAGACGAGAATAGACACAATGAGCAAAGACCAGGCTGAGAGTTCATGTGCCATACAGTCCAAACTAGATGCTCTCTTGAGAAACTCTACAGCATAAGACAAGCTGGCAACAGACAGAAAGCAAGGCAACATAGTTGATTTTGTAGAGCCACAACGGAACAAGCGGTAGTCCATACCGTTTCCTCGGGGTGCATCGAGCACAGGACCAAGGGGATCAAGACAATAATGAAGAGTGGTACCATGACGTGGAATAACACATGAGAAATGATAAATAGGACACTGGAAGCGTTCGCTACATAGAACACTGATTCGAGTGAGAAAGGAAGTGGCAAATCTAGGAAAACCTTCAAGAAGCAAAAAGAGTTTAAAGACGACTCAGATTGATGCATCGACACATGGGTAGAAGTCACGAGATTACCTTTGAAACAAGACAATATGAATGACGAGAGACAGACCTGCACAGCGATACTGAGCAATTTAGAAGGCACAGCGTTAAAATGTGTAGTTGCAAAGAAGGAAGAGGAACGTGACACTGCGGACAAGATTTTCGAGATATTGTTAAACAGATTTGGATCAGAAAATAAAGGCTACCAAGATATGATGAGATTTGAAAAGAGAAAACATAGGGACGATAAATCAATTGATCGGTTCCTGGATGATCTTGAAAGGTTGAGAAGAAGAAGTGATCCTGAGGAATCAACAAACAGAAGGAACTTCAGCATCACCTCGAAGTTTATCGACGGGGTAAAATGTGACGACATGAGAACAGTGTTAGCAACGTACGTCACACTGTCCAAAGATAAGGCACTGACTCCGGAAGAGATGAGACAAAAATCAAGGCAGTACATGTTGATGAAACCCAAGAAGTACTCGTCCTCGGAGAACAGGAGCATGCAAGGGGGGAGTCAAGGTACAAACCTAGAGATGATATGGACAAACGTAGGTCATGTGCAATTTGCGGATCAGCGGATCATGTGGCGGATTGCACGACATACAAGCAAGTCATGAAGAGTCTCGGACATGCGCCGGATGAGGAAGATATTAGCCACATGGAGGAACACGAGTACTATGGTGGCTTGATCATCAGAATATGTGCGAGATGCTTCTTCTGCAAGGAAGAGGGACACTTCATGATGGAGTGTCCGTTGTTTTGGGAAGCAGTGAAGAACCAAAATCACCCCAAACACAAGCTAGCGCTGGCGGCGGTACAGAACAGGAGAAACAGGCAAGCCGAGTTTGACACAAAAAAACTCAAGTGCAGAACTACCGACAAAAACTGTGAAGGCTGTAACGCAAGTCAATAACGCCAGAGAAGCTAAATTCTAGAATTTTCTGGAAATAAATTATGAGAAAGCAGCTGCGGAGACTATCAACAAAGTGAAACAAGACTAATGAACAGATCTACGTGGGCAGAGAAGAACTGAATGAGAAATCGTTGCGACACTGCGCCATGTTGGAGGAGGATGCAATGATCATCGGGACGGAGGCGGACGTATCAGTACACGTGCTTGACATAAGTTTCAAAGATACTCAGTTACGCGGGTTACATGATACGGTAGCAGTCTTGAGCGTTATACCAATCGAAACTTGGGAGCGAATGGTTTTCGACAACGATGATTTGATAGACTCGAGAATACGGCTGTCAGCTGCAAACAAAGAGCGATGCGGGTACTAGGTAGAACACCAATGATATCCCTAAACCTAGGAGAATGCAACGTGTAGATGAGTTTTCTTGTTGTGGAGAACCTAGTTGAGTCTGACCGATATAATTTAGGCAGAGTCTTCATCAGGAGTATTGACGTAACGATTGATCTGAACAATGCCATATTGAGGATACGGAACCCGGATAGAAAGTACGTAAATAAACCGGTAAATTTGATAATGGCAAATGAGAATAAAGCGCCGGTGTTTTTGAGTAAAAGGGTAAGGCTGAAAGCGAACGAAG
>NW_026971199.1:0-41000 GCF_963678635.1 Symsagittifera roscoffensis
CGATCGTCTTTGACGCTTTATAACATTCAACTACTGCTGTTTCAATCCGTCTTCTTTGTTTCCTCACATGGTCCTGTTTTGCTCTCCTCTGATTGGGTCTCTTGCGGCTTTCGCGTTCCGATTGGGGGAAGGTTTATTCTTCGGTTGCCATACTCTGTGTTCGAACTGAGCCCTCAATTTGTATTCGCAGGATGCGGCATATTACGGACCACTTTATCGCGCTCATGTAAACAAGAAGCTTAGAAATTTTTAAGTTTAGATTGCTTAAAGATGGTTTCTTCGTCAAATATCCTTAGAACAGAGATTACCCCCAAAAAACATGGTGCGCTTTAAAAGACGTGGTTTTTAGCATTGCATAATTTGAGAATCTTCACGCTCCAAGGGCCTTTTCAAGCAATTTCTCCAAGGTTTCCGAATGTTCTTTCAAACACTTCATCTGAGGGCTCCGATTTTTCCTCCCGACTGATTTCGTTAAAGCATTTATAGTTTGGGTTAAGCACCCCGTAACCCGATGGCCTTTGAGTGAGGATTGAATAATTTTTGTTTCCTTTCGCTTGCGGAAATATTGGACTTAAATATTGTCCCTTGAGCTGAAAGTATGCGGTTAGGAACTCCGTGCGTAATCATGTACGTTTTCAAAAAATGTTATCTTGTTTCTTCATTTTTGTTTGATTACAAATCATGGCAGAAAGCCACCGTGAGAAGAGATTAATTGTTACAGTAAAATACTTCTTAGACTCGTTTAGCTAGTTTGTTGGCCCCCAAAAACCTAACTGAACTAAATCTTTGGGTAACTCTTTGGGTAAGGATTGTTTCTCTGATTTTTTTTAGTGCATAATGATTTTAGAATTTTACTGGCTAGAATACACTACTGAGTTAGGACCGATGTGGTTAACTCATAGAGTAATTTCGGATAGGGTACACCGTCTGCTCGTCACGCTATCTTATTTTCGGCCGGATAGATTCGTGCAACTTCTTAGTCTAATACCGATCCTAATCTTACTCTTATACTATCTAGTCTCAGGTTGTTTAACTAGTCTCTGCTAGGCTCAATAGATCTAGGGTATACTGGTTTATTGCGGCTGCTGAAGTTCTCTCGGAGAGGCAACTAATTTCTAAGTTAAATTCAAATCTCTCTGGTGCTGAAATTACAAGTAATTTCAGCACTTACAAATAAGTGGGTTGTTAGTTAGATGGATCATGATTGGTTAATATTAAATACTTTACAGTGTTAAAATATCTAATTTATCCAATCATAAAATGTAGTTTAGATCAGGTTCCACCCATCCGGGTTTTACAGAGTTTTTTAGAATAGTTTTTCTGCAATTCAAAGGATGGATGATGGACGTTGGTATTTGGCGAACATCATATTTCTTCTGGGTTCTCCTGTTAGAGAAGTTCCAGGACGCTGGAATGATGGATATCAATCGTTGTGTTTTCTTGTAACAACGACTGTGTTTTCCAGCGAAATGAATCTGATTTCAGAATGGTTTGCTATGACGGGTTTTTCTGTTTCATGTAGAGAACTTCTTTTGTGTTCGACCTCGTCTGGGAATGGCGTGGAGATTGTGCGTGGAGGGGATGCCTTATTACTCGGGTCTGTACGTATACTTGAACATCGAGGTGGTCATTGGTCTAGTTCAATGAAGTCCTTTTCTGCGAAGTCAAGTCGTACTCTAAATCCTTTGAGTTGTGATTGTGGACGGCATATTGGTTGTGGTTGGCCATTCTTTTTCGAGTGTAGTGGGGTCATTTTGTCTTTGGATGTTCGTCTTTGTTGTTGTATGCTGATCTATTTACTGCAAGGTATAATATACATTTTATAAAATTTTTATTAGTTCAGTGTTTTAATTATGATTTTGGTTAGTTGTTTTCACAAAAGCATTTTGTTTTAGTTTGGTTATTTTGAAGAGTTACTCACCCTTGAGTACCTCTTATTAAAAATAGAAGTGTGGTCACAAAGCGTGGATGTAGCGCGGTGGGTTAGGCCGGCTATAGAGCATGCTCAGGACGTCCTCTCTGGTGGGTTAGGCCAGGAGTGGGAGTATGATTTCGTGCGGTTTCTGTGAGAGGTCCTGTTATGTGATAACGTTTTATGTCGGGTTTGTGTTGGTTTTTCTTATGTTTCGTTAGTTGTGTCCTTTTTTCAAAAATCAAATTGTTTTTTTTATTGGTTTGTCTTTCGACTTTTTTGTGTTTTATTATTTCTTTCTTAGACTTTATAATAGTCTTCAAAAGAATAAATTATCCAGTTTTAAACTGGGTTAATCCGGTTTGGGTACCGTTGGTTTTCTTTTCTTAGTCATGCTGTTATTCTATGTTTTGTGGTGTTTAGTAAGCTGCGTTGGTTAGTTTTGTTTAGTATATAATTCCTTTCCAACCGGGTTAAAGGAAAGTTTGAAACTTGTTATCTTGTATTAGAGTTGTTGAGTGTGAAAGCTTAAAACTGAAATTCATTATTTTAAACAATTCTTCGTGGGCGAGCTGTGCGAGTTTGGATAGAATTCTTGTGCGAGTGAATGAAAATATCAAAAGGTTAGTACTGCATTTTCTTCTTATCAATTTGCTACATAGAATTTCAATTTTACTGCTAGTTTTGGGGAAAAATTAAGTTACAAATTTTCATCATTATTAGAATTACTGCTTTTGGGGGAATAATTTATAAATTAATTTACTACATTGGTATGAATTTTATTGAATTTATCTAGTGCAAAATATAATAGAGTTTAGAAAAATTTGAAGAAGTTTTCTATTTTTTATTTTTCTTTTGTGTTTTTTGCAGATGATCGTGGGATGAAGACTAAAAATCTAAATGAGACATGGATAAAGAAAGGTTAGTTTTTTAATTTGAATTTATTAGTGAAGAATATGTATAAATTATACTTACCTGTTAGTCGTCGGGGAAAAACCGTGGGGGAAGATGTCGTGTATTATGTCGGAATTTGTTAGTAACTTTGCTAGTATGCGAATGATGTTTTTAGTTTGAAGCAGTGGCCAAAGCAATTGAAGTGCTTTAATAGTTTTTAGTTCTTCGGTGCCAACTGCAAACTCATAAGGTGTGTTTTGGATGAGATTATATAGTTTATGATTGTATTTAGTGTTGTGGATGAATTCTAATATTGGGATTTCTATAGGTTGGATAAATTCATGTGGGATAAGGAAGGGTCTGGATTCTTCTGCGTTAAAGGTCTTCGTGATGGGACAAAATATATACATTTCGGTTTTGGGATCATAATTGCGAAGAATACCGTGAAGGTTAGTATCTTTGATGCAATACGTGAAATTAAGAAAGAATGGTGAAGTGTATTTAGAGTTAATAAACTGAAAACGGTGGTGTGGTTGTCTTGATGGAGTGTGCAGGTCAAAATGATTTTGTATGAAGCGATAGTATGTATACGTGTGGGTTTGTTTAGTGCGTAACATAATGTCGTGTGAGCAGTGCAAATCGCGTTCATGTGGTGCAAGGAAATTGGAGGTTAGTGAAAATAATTGAAATCTTTCTTGAAAACTTTCGTAAGCTTGCATGTCGGTTAGTGCTTCAGAAATGACGTGGTCGAATTTGCGATCAAATATATTGAGTGTAAATACATATGGTGTGTTGATGACAAATTTTTCTGTGATTTGTGGGTTAGCGAAGCGATCATCATCTAAAAATTGGTCTTGGTTAGCTCGGATGATGTTATGATCGTAATATTCTAGCGTATATTCATTAGCTCGGGGTGCAGTGTATGTTTTTAGTGACTTTTTATATCCTATGTAAGTAAATTGTCTATGTGTTAGTGGTGTGGTTAGTCGGTATAGCATATTTTGATTTCTTTTTATATCGATATGACTGTTAGATAATGGTAGGCAAAGGGGATTAGTAAAATGATAATATGATGTCCAATGAAGTGTAGGCATTAAAACATGTTCATCTACAAAACTACGTGTGTCGTTAGTGTCATGGGGGGTGTTTAAAGTATACTGTGGAAATGAGGGTAAGGTGATTGCTAGAAAATCTTTCGTGTTAGTGTGATTTGGATGATTAATATATTCACGGGCTGTTCCTGGTTTTGTTGGAAATGGGTGGTTTGGGAATTTTCTTTTGAAAATGCGGTAAGCTCTATTAGTGCTATTTGATGATTCGTTGGGTGTGGATGATGGTGCTAATGATGCGGTATAAGCAGAAGAGGGTGTAGGGGTAGGTGGGTTTGATTATTCTATTGTGGATGAAATCTGATTTATAGTGGGGGTGTTAAGGTGGAAGGGTTGTTGTTGTAGGGTGACAAAATTATCTAGTTCTTGGGAGATTTGGGGAGTATCTGGAGAATTGAATGATCGGTCTGAATGAAATGAAGAGTAGGTTGGGGTGACTTGGGAAGCGTAAGAGGGTGTAGAAATGGATGGGAGTGGATTATTTGGTGGGATTGGTTGAAAAGGGGGTGTTGAAAAAACTGAGGAGTTGGTTTTAAAATTATTGGATGGAGATGGTTCGGAGTCTGCAAATTCATCAGGGGTTTCAATATTAGGGTTATTGAGTTGTGAAATGGAGTATAAAACTGAAATATGTGAATTAGTGTCTGAATTCATGCCTGATGTTATATTACTGGTTGGGAAATCGGGTGGCGGGAAAGCAAAAAGTGGAATTATTGTAATTGGAGTGTTGAGGTTGGTTGGATGGGAATTTGAGCGGTGTAGGGATCCAAGTTGTCGGCTCATCGTGGGCTAAAAAAATTATTATTTTGAAACTGAAAAGCTGGGGTATGGGGTTGTTCGATAATTTTTTCATATGTATTTTCATCTTGTGAATGATGTGTCATTATATGTTGTATGGGACTTTGTGATATGGTTGGTCTAAAGTTTGGGTTATGTGTTATCGCTAAATTTCGAAAACTTTGTGGGACTAGGGATAATGGATGGTTATGTGGTAGGGGTGGTAACTGTGGTGCTGTAGGCGTTATTTCTATGTTATTATGTTCTTCGTCGTATGTGTTCTGTCTTGTTGTTTTTTTGTATTGTATTCTTTTATTTGTGCGTGTAAAAGAATTTTGTTTATTGATGATGAAAAAATTCCAAAGAATCCTGCAAACAGTATGCGTGCTACACTTGCTTGTCTATTGACTTGTGTGTGTATAGCACATGTGTTATAGATTCCTTTTAAAAGTGAAAAAAGAAATCCTATAAAGTTAAACATTGCGTATAGAATAGCCAATTTTTCTAAGATGTAATAGGGCCATCCTAGAAAATCAAAAATTTCATTTTTTAGTGTGACAAAGCTAAAGATATTTATGGGTGAGATATCTTGTGGTCGGTATTTTTCACCGTTTAGATATATATAGTCTTTTATGTCTTTAAAATATCCGCTATAATCTTGTGTATAAATATCTGCAAATCCTGCGGTTTCGGCAAGTTTGCGTAAATTTTGGTCAATTGATTGTCTTTGTATAGTGTCCATTTGTGTTAATAATTCTTGGAATTGTTGTGTTCTAATGTGATGTTGAATATCGGATTTTGAATATATTCCAGTTGATTGTAGGTCGATATTTGGGTTTCGAGCAATAGCTCTAATGCTTTCTGGTGAAAATTTTTTGAGTGATTGCATTAATGTGGGGTATGGGGTAAGAAGGTATTATTTATCTTCATCAGGGTTCAGTTGTACTACATTGTGGCTATTTTCGGATCCACATGGAACTGCGGTATCCCAGAAATAGGTTCGTCTTGAAAGTGTGTCAACGAAATGTACTTTATTTTTATAAAAGATAGGGATTCTTTTATAGCATCTTTTATCTTCAAAAACATATAGTGGTGATACTTTTTTGGTACAGGTATAAAACTATAAAATGTTTCCTTCATAGTCTAAAAAATTTGATCTATTTCCTGATAGTAAATATCCTGCGTAGGGTATTTTTAATACTGCTAGTGCAAGTGATTGTAAGATTTGTGTCCGTTCTAATTCGCATAGTTGGTGAAGTGTTTCTAATTCAGAGAGTGACATTTCCTGAAAAATTCGGCTAATTGTGTAGTCTAATTTCATATCTAAGTGAATATAATAGTGGATATTACCAAAATAAGTACTATTCATTAGTGATAGTTCTTGTAAACGTGTGCTTCTAGTGTCATGGGGCTTTAGATGTCCACCATGTTGACCTTTACTTTTTTGAAAATTAACTGGTATATATAATGTTTCTTCGTTTAAAGGATGACTTGTGGCGTATGGGTCGATTTTTATTTTTCCAGTGGTCATGTCGAATCTTTTTTCGTATTCAACTAATATTTCGGAGTATTGTGTTTTGTGAAGTGGGGTTCTGTATTTAAATGCAAGTTCTGTTTCTTGACATATTTGAAAACGTGTCAATTTATTTTCTATATTGTGTATGTTTCTAAAGTTTGAACTTTGTTTTCGTGATGGATTTACTTGTTCATATGGAATTGATTGTATAAAATATTTTTCTTGAAATTTTATCATTCGAGCGTGTATTTTTGCTACTTGAAATGTTGTACATGTGTCTTCGGGGAACCAAACAATTGTTGCTTGTGTTCGTGTTGTAGGGTCACAATAGCCTTGATCGTTTTTACAAGGTAATCTAATTCCTTGATAGATCATTGTGTTGTCAGATAAATCGCGTGTGAGTTGTATTTTTTCGAGTTGTATTTTCCAATCGAAAAACACTATTTCTTGATATCCTTTATTTTTTGTATCTGCTTTGCAGTTTGATGGGTTATTTATACCAATGTGCGGTATCCAGTGTTTATCAGGTATGTCATAAGTTAATCTTCCGTGTGCGCCGTTGTATGGGTATTTTTCATCTACTTTTATATGTCCTTGATATCTTTCAAGTTCTGCTTGATGTACAGAATCTGAAAAAACTTGGAAATATACTAACTTTCTATCTGTGTTTTTATTTTTTGTGATATTTAGTCTGAGTAACTCGTTTTTACAATTTTCGGGATTGAGATGTAAAAGTCGTTCGATATTACTCTGGTAGAATGATTCGTGGTCAAGTCGGTTTTTATTTCCATTTGAGACTTGTGAAAAATCTACTTTCTTTTCGGAAAATGTTGCTGTGAATTTATTTCCTATAACTGTTGTTGCTCGGGCTTTTGAATAGAGTGTCGCTATGACATTGGTAGTTTCTATAGCTTGTGGTTCTGTTTCGCATTGTGATACTTGATTTATTGCATATTTGTGTAGTGTTTTTTGTTCATTTTCTTCACAATCGTAATGTGTTACTAATAAATCTTGGGGTCCTGTGCGGGTAAAGGATTTATATTCTGAGTGGAGATTACTAGAAAAAAGAGTTGGAGAAAAATTAAAATTTATAGAATATACATGTGTATGATAATCCTGAATATGGGTTATAAAATGTGATGTAACCAATTGTCTTTTTGGTATATCTGTCGTACTTGTATATTACTTCAGTTGTTATAAATGGTGGTGGTAGTGATTGAGCTGTTATATTTGGTAGGCTTAATGGGTAGGGGTGTTGAGCAATGTTGTTTAGTTGAACTGTGATTTCAAATTTTAATTGTAGACTATTTTGTTGGAGTATTTGGATGTTATGATCAAGAATGTCTTCGTGGATGTTTTGTCTATTTTGTAGTCTATTGAGTGCCCAGTTGTGGAGTCGGTTACTTTCTGGGTGTTGTCCAAATAATGGTGGAGGTGCTGTGAATGTATTCCAGTCTAGTCTTAAAGGAATATTTGTTGATGATTGTTCTCGATATCTGGCGTCGAGGTTATTTGGGAAATTTAAGTTAAAAGGCGTTGGTGAATTCTAGCTTATTGATGGTGTTGATGGTAGTGATAATGTTTCTGGTAGTGATGAGGATGTTGTTGTATCCGTAGAAATATCTATTGGATAATTGATTAAATTTGGTTCACCTTGTGTGAATGATTGTGTTGTCCAATATGGTAGTCGTGATGTTTGGTTTGTGGGGTTAAAGGGATTTTCACGTATTTGTTCAGATGTTGGTGTTGAACTTAAGTAATCTGAGGGTAGGCTTGAGGTGCTACGTTGTGAAAGAAGCGTAGGGGTTTCTGGTAATATACCAATGGGGTTTTCTGGAGTACTTTGTGATGGGGATTGGGGTATGTTAAAATGAACTCGGGGGGTTTGAAAATTTCTGTTTCGTCGAGGATGTATAATTTGTCTATTTATTTCAACTGTATTTTGATTTTGACTAAGATTTCGTATTCTATTTAGTTCTTGTGGTAGTGTTGGGTATAAGTTATATGTTGGTTCACTTAAAGGTGCTTGTCGTTGAACATTACGTCGCCAATCCGTGTTATTTCAATAGTCAGATTTGACTATTAGTGTACATGGATTCCGAATTCAAATGATATTACATGCACATGCCATGGATTCCGCGTTCAAATACTCGCATGGCGGCACGAACAGGCATATACGCAAAATCCCGGAATCCGGGACAATCAATTAAACCACCGAAAATTGGCAAAATCCCGGAATCCATGGTATAGCGAACAATTACTTGAATTTGGAATCCAGGACATGGTCCCGGAATCCGAGCCATTTTTACTCAACCACTAAACAAATAGTTGCTAAGCAAATAGTTGATAAATTCAATACACTATAACTATGGAATCCAAGACGTTGGAATCCAGTGAGAAAAATGGCATGGAATCCAAGACTTTTATATTTTTGAATTAATCTGGCAGAAGTTTACAGTTTTTAAGCAATTTTATTCCATCTTTTTTGTTTAGTTTGTCCTACAAGTTATTATAACTGCAACTATAATATACGTGCTAAAATACTGTATTCCGATGAAAAAAGTTGTGGGTGCAATCGTTTGATCAAACTTAGTTATAACTACTAACTAATTAGTTACTAAGTATTTAGTAATTTCGAGCGTGCCGAAATACTGTACATGTACTTCAATGAAAAAAGTTGTGGGTGCAAATGTTTGAACTACTACTAGTAGTAACTACACGTATGTAACATACAGGATGTTGAACATAAAATATATGGAACTTCCATTGAATGGGTGTAACACAACTTGAAAAGTTTCTAAGGTAAAAAAGCTGAGCTTGTGAACCTCACATGTTGAACATGTATCGAGCAACTTTATCGCCATAATCGTATCGTAACTGTTCGAAAGGCTCAATGTTTCTTCGGGCTTTGAATACAGCTAATCGTTTTGGCGGATCGAAGGCATTAAGAACAACTTCTATGATCTTCATATTCGCATCCAAATTCTTCTTGGAGTTTAGCGTGCTGTGATTAGCCAGTCGACCAAGACAGCGGTTGGTTGGATGTTCAACACACACTTCTGAAGAAGCATCGATGAAACGCTTCACAGGCGCGCCAATTTCCAGCACAAATTCAGTCGGAACAGAACGGTTCCTTATCAAATCTTGATATGTTTTATCTGTCACAGCAACCCCATGGTAGTCCATGATAATATCATCCTTCTGGAAGGCCTGTGTGCTGACAACGCCTGAATCAGAAAATGTTCAACATTTAAAGTTTACTCTATATTATGTAACAGAGTTACATGGCATTTTTCAATGGAATTCAAAAAACTGTATTGGTTGAAAACTTTATGACGTTTTAAAACTTTAAACTATAACGTTTATATCAAAAAAGAAATTTTTTTGAAAAAGAAATTTTTGAAAGTTTTGGAAACTTGTCGTCAACGTTTTCAAGAAACGCAAGATTACCTCTTCCGAAGGTAGGGAAAACAACATCACAAATGCCAACCCATTCTTGCGTATCACATCTGTGGGCCAGAAGCGTTTGTGCTTCCAATGAAAGAAAGTTTCCAGTGCCTTTATAACTAATGCCGCTGGAATCAGAAAGCGGCTTTTGTTGTCGCTTGCTTTTCTCTTTCTGCAGCATGGCGATTTGGGACATGACTTTCTTTAGGTCGTGATGAGTTTCCCATTTGTTTCGCTGGAAAAAACCCGACACGCGCGTCTCCGATACAACAAAGTTTGGATACTGTTTCACAAAAGCTTGTGCTCTAATTGTCTGTCTAATGTATCTTTGTTGATCTTGTCTACATCGCACAGCTTTTTCAACATCTTTGTAGGTGTGATTGACAATCTGGAAAAACGTGAGCGTATTGTTTCATACATCCAATTGATAAATTGTGATACTGTATAAAAAAACTGTGAAGTACAAATCAGCTGAAACAGTCGAAACTTTCCGAAAGTTTCCGAGTCGAAACGTTTTTTAAATTAAAAAATTTCTTGGAAAATCAAAGTAGTACCTTGTGAATTTCCTGCGTTTTGTGTTTCACCAGTTGAAAGGCAGGATCTTTTGACAAAGGCATGAATTTTGCCACTTGACGATCGAGCAATGTCTTGGGTCGCTTAGCAGGCTGCATTTGAGCAGAAATCTAAACAGATCCTTCTAGAACGAATTCCCCGTTGTGTTCAAATCATATTAGGAAGTTCAACTTCCACAGACTTATAAGTTAAAAGTTTAAACGTACCATGTCAGAAACTGTGGCGGCAATTCTATTCACACGAAACTTGGTGTTTCCACTGGAATTCACAAAAAAAAGTTCTGTTTTGACTTGGATTGGTTGCTCAGGGAAAGATCGGGTGAAAGAAATCTTTTCTTCCGGGACACTCTGAGGTAAGAAATGTAGTCGAACTTCAGTGTGATAAAGTTTCAAACCCTGTACGAGCCATCGCGGCAAAATGTGATTCGAACGTTCAGTAGACACTAAACAAACAGTTTCACAATTTTGAAAAAAAGTTATACGGAAGAAATTCAAGATGACTCACTTTCACTTGGTTCAATTGAAACCGTTATACAAGTATCGTCCTCATCTGACAATACCACAAACGCTTGTGCAACTGCATGAACAGACATGCAGCTTATGGTTTTTTCTAGCATTGATGGCACGACATAACAGCATAAGAAGGCTGTCACAAGTTGAAATAACGAAACACGTTGTTTATGGGTTAAAAAACCCGATTCTTGGAAAGCATCCAAGTGCTCTTTAACAAGTGTTTCGATTTCTTGCCTCTCGCAATGTTCATTTTGGTCGTCTTTGGACGAAGCAGCTTCAAGTTGTTTTTGAACGCGTGCAAGTTTTGCAGCTATCTAAACTCAAAACAAAAACTTTTAGTTGAACTACAAAAGTGAACAAAAACATTAGCTGAAAGTTTCCAACTCTTCACGGTTTGAGCAGCAAAAGGAATCTTACCTCGGTTTGCGAGTCATTGTTCGTTGGAATAACTCGTTTTGCCATATTCTCAGATGAAGAATCAGTCGGAGGCTCTGTACTTGAACTGTCAGCCTGAGTGGCAGTCGCCGACTGCGGCGTGAACAGAGGTATTTCCCATGACAAAGTTGTTGATGAATGCTGGTTTGAAGGAGTTGATTCTGAAGGTTGATAAAAAAAAAACGACTGAGTTCTGTTCCATTGGCAGTGTAATCATCATGATGATCAGTGGGCTGGCTGGCAATTTGATTTCTATGAAAAAACGCGGGTTCAAAGTGTGGATACACCACTGGCATTGGGCTAATGAAGTTTGAATACCCTTCACTTCGAGAAGACACTTGCTGCGGAGTCTCCAATGTGTGGTAAGTATTGTCATTATGATTAACATCTGTAATAATTGTACAAGGTTCAGCATAGGGCATAGGTCGGATGGGGGTTCCTAAAGGAACTTCCACAGATGGGTGCTGTGCAAAATTTTGGTCGAAACTCCGAGATGTACTACATCTGTTAGTAACAGACTGTTGACTAGATGGAGGTTCATTATGATCTCTATGGAAAACAGGAGTTTCAAGTTGCGCAGTATTCACAGCAGGAAGTTCGGAGTCCATAGTTCAGGTTAACGAAACTTGGAATGAAATGAGAAGTGACTAGAAAGGATTGCAGAATCGAATGGTGTTACTAACAACTTACTAATAATAGTATTTTTCAATAATTGAAGTTCAATTGGTGTTCAATTGGTACTCAAATTGGTTTTGATAATATGCCATATTATACTATATTATATTATACAGTGTATAATTGACTCTTAATTGATAAATTACTGCAATAATATAAGATAGTATAATATGGCATATTATCACAACCAATTTGAGTACCAATTGAACACCAATTGAACTTCAATTATTGTTTCAATAGTCGTTTTATGCGGTTGAACATAAATGTTTAAATTGGTTGTTAAAAAATATACTCATCATGACAATTACTCATCATGAGTACAATGATTGTACTAAATATTATTCATTTAGATAAAATCGCTCATACAAGATGCTTCCATCATTGTTCAAGGAAAAAGAAGAAGTGCAAGTTCTTGATGAAGTGACGCACATTTGGGAAGCCGCTAGAATACTGGGTTTCATTAGTAACTGGGGTGTGAGTGTCAAATGGACTGAATGGAAGGGTCCACCCGTACAGATAACAATTCCAGAAGACCTTCGCGACAATCGGAGGATGAAACATTGGAAAATAAGAAAGACAATCAAAGTTGTTGAAGAGCCAGATAGGGCTAAAAGAAGAAACAAAAAAGATCCACTTCTGTTCAACCCAAGACGCTTAACTCGCAATACAGATGTTTTTTTCTGTGCTGCTTGTGAAACAGATTGCGTTGACAAATGCATTCTGATGACAGGGGTTGTACTGTACAACGATCCTTTCAAACGGGAATGTACATTGAGAATTTTGGACTCGCAGCACGATGAAAACCCCCGAGAAGAACCAGAGGCTAACATATTGGTTGTAAAATACAATCAACTTCGAAATCAAGGGCTCTGTGAAGATACGCTTACATCTGAGGTACTTATTCGCTTTGAAAAACATCTTTCAAAACATCACTCGGAAAGAAGTTCAACTTCAAAAGAAGTTTTTTTGAATAGCTGAAATTGAAAAACATATTTTAACTTCATTCATAATCTGTTTGAAATCGTGAATTGTTTCAGACATCTTTTTGTGACACGACTACTTTAGTTTTGGAGCCATGTGAGGTTCAGGATCATCAACGTAATCCTACAAAAAGAGCTAAAAAAGACGAAAAAGAAATTGACATGCTGACACTTCTCGAAGCCACTTGTTCCAACGGTGTCCTCAAGGTTTGTTAACAAAATAATTACAAGCATTGGAAGTGTGTGCCGCAATTTTTTCAGATGTCATAAAGTTAGGAATATTTGTCTCAGCGCCCGATCAAAATATTTTGTATAAAAATTCAATTCTTTGTTTCTCAGGTTGGATCAACTGCTTTCTATGGAGGGAAAAATTGCAGAGTAGACAGCTTGGAGTTTGAAGGAAGGACAAAAAAGGCCTTTGCACAGTTGACATGCTTAAATAACGAGGACATTTCTATATGATGCCTGCACTCTTGGTTCAGCTAGCTTGTGAAGACTACCTCAAGGTAAAGTTTTTTTAATGAAACATTCCGAATTTTTATTGTCCCCGATTCCATGAAATTTAACAATGCTTACGACTGAGAAATAAAACTAGGAAATCATGTTCAAACCTTTAGCCATAAGGCCCGGAATCCAGTGTCAAATGACAAAACATTGCCAATTTTTATCACCGGCTAAGGCCTACAATTTTCATTTGAAACATTCCGAATTTGTCACGTCCCGGATTCCATTGAATTTAACAATGCTTACGACTGAGAAACGAACTAGGAATTCATGTTGAAACCCTTAGCCATAAGGCCCGGAATCCAGTGTCAAATGACAAAACATTGCCAAATTTTATCACAGGCTAATGCCTACAATTTTTTTTATCGTTTTCAAAAACTGAAATACTTTGTTCAAAAGTACAGGATTTTGCCACGTGAAAACAGGCTAATGCCTACAATTTTTATCGTTTTCAAAAACTCAAATACTTGTATTCAAAAGTACAGGACTTTGGCACGTGACTAATTTTGTAACATTTCAGCATGAAACGTGTGACTTCAATGCAATTGAACATCCAATCAATTTATCGTTTGCGGTGTTTTCCGCCTTGAAACGTGCTGTTGGACTGGCTAGGGACAAAAACTCCATCACTTTCAATCTTGGACCCGTGACCAAACTAACAAGACAAATAATGGGTTTTTCGACAGAATCCCAAAAGGAAGTGGTCAAATTTAGTGCAGCAATATCCGAAGGAATTTGAGGCTGCCACAAATCTTGGGATTCTGTGTTGGGTAGCAGGTGGGATGTATTGCCCGCACAAAAAGACAATGGTCATGATACACTTATAAAGTATTTAAGGATTACAGAACACCGTGAATTCACAAGTTTCAACTTACGATGCAACGTTCAAACGTGCACAGGCCACTACGCAAGTGAAGAAGACTACCGGACTCTTTTTTCACACAACTTAGAACAGTCAAAACCCCATTATTTTTATTAGTTCAACTAGTTCAAAGTTTCAGTGTTTTCGCGTGAATGTGATCAATTAAAGTTTCATAATCTTCAAACCTTGACAATGTAACTTTTTTCAAATCCGAAAATTGGCAATCAATTTTTTCTCTCTATTAAATGAAAAGAAAACAAATTGTTTGCAAACACTTCAATTGGAAATGTTTCTCATGAGGCTCATAGTAAGAGCTTTAAGCTATGTTTTTTGACAGTGTCAGTACAAGCAGTACTGAAAAAAAATTACAGTATAATCATAATCCTCATCATAACGTCATTCAATGACGTAAGTTATAAATTATCATCATAAAGTCACTTTGACGGTCACTCACAGTGATAAATGCGCGCCGCGAAGGAGTTGAAAAGGCGTATTTACACAGAATTTGGAAGAAAGTGGACTCCACATCGAATGTTATTGTTTCATGTTCGAATAACCGAGAGAAAAATAACACGTTAAATGCGGTCGCTAGGGAGCAGAAGATTTTTTTGAGCAATATTCAGTGGTTGGCATAAACGGCTGTCAGGTTGAAGGATTTGCCTTTAACTTTTTGTTTGGACTTGGGGCTGGACTGACTAGGACACAATCATGTTGCCTCATCATCATCATGAGTTCGATTCGCTTTTCCAAAAGTTCAACTTTAGAGAAGTTGTTACCCAGGTTCGAAGAGTTTCCAGTTGCAAGTAATTTATCCTGGAAAACAATACTGGATGACATCAAAAAATATATTCAACTTTATACTATAAATTGTGTGAAAAATATTCAATATTTCAACTTGAGCATAATTTGTACGTACGTTGTCTTTTACTAGGGAAACATGTTGTGCAAACGATGAGTCGTGTTTTTTCAGAATTTGAAACACGTCAAAAATTGCCGCGAGCTCATCGACATTTGCGTCGGATCCATCTCTGTAAACAAATTCAAAAATTTCAAAAAAAATAGATTTTGTCATATTATTCCAATTATTGATTTTGAGGTTACATTAGTATAAACTTCAACCACAGATTTTCACAGTTGACTCTTTAACATGATGTTAAACTTTCAAAGATGTTAAACGACTCACTGTACTCGAGACACAATATGAGTAAGCGCAAGGAACGAGAAAGAAGGGTAGCATTCAGTGAACTTTGTTTTCTGAACGCGTTCTGTCTTGAAGGTATCAGCGGCCAGACGAAGATGATTCTTGAAAATGAAGTTAACTCCATAGGCGGGGCTATCAAGAAGAACGTCTTACATCCTTTCAGTAGAATATAGAGGACTGATGTGCTGGAAAAATCTTGGTGGAACATTGTCACAGCGGCATCTTGAGAAATGAGAAGAAAGTTGGACTCTTTATTGGGCCGATATGCTGCGGGCAAACTTTTTGAATGAATGTGTCCCAGCGAGGTACTCAATAGGAATGACGGTTGTGTAAATTTTGTGATTTTTTGATGTGCGGCATCAGCGTCAATAATGTTGTAAAACATGGGAGGTATTTTTCTGAACAACTGATCCACCTCTTTCCATCAATTATCCTTGTTTGTTCCTGGAATGGTTCAATACTATAACTTAGTAAGAAATTAGAAATTGAATTGAAAAAATTTCGGAAAATCATCCAGAGACATTTCAACCTCAACTTTCAGTGAATGAATGAATGACGGTCATGATAAAAATTTTATACTGGCAACCTTTGTTGGCAAATCTTTTGAAAAGAAAGCGTACTAAAGCGTTAGTAGTACTAACCCTGAAATTCGAGTCGTACGAGCGGAGGGTTAATGGTTTTTTGTAACCTTCCAATAGAAGCTTCATGAGTAAGCGCAAGGAACGAGAAAGAAGGGTAGCATTCAGTGAACTTTGTTTTCTGAACGCGTTCTGTCTTGAAGGTATCAGCGGCCAGACGAAGATGATTCTTGAAAATGAAGTTAACTCCATAGGCGACAGAAACGCCTGTCGTCTCCACCATATGAATCATATTCGCTGGCATGATTAAACCTTGTCGCGCTTTCAGCGTGATAGCTTGGCACCCTCCCATATTCAAGCCTTCATGGGAACCGAAGAAAAATTTCCTTCGGGGCTGCTGCAGGAACTGGTTGAAGAGATCCTGGTTGATGCTCGTCGGGGCTATCAAGAAGAACGTCTTACATCCTTTCAGTAGAATATAGAGGACTGATGTGCTGGAAAAATCTTGGTGGAACATTGTCACAGCGGCATCTTGAGAAATGAGAAGAAAGTTGGACTCTTTATTGGGCCGATATGCTGCGGGCAAACTTTTTGAATGAATGTGTCCCAGCGAGGTACTCGATAGGAATGACGGTTGTGTAAATTTTGTGATTTTTTGATGTGCGGCATCAGCGTCAATAATGTTGTAAAACATGGGAGGTGTTTTTCTGAACAACTGATCCACCTCTTTTCCATCAATTATCCTTGTTTGTTCCTGGAATGGTTCAATACTATAACTTAGTAAGAAATTAGAAATTGAATTGAAAAAATTTCGGAAAATCATCCAGAGACATTTCAACCTCAACTTTCAGTGAATGAATGAATGACGGTCATGATAAAAATTTTATACTGGCAACCTTTGTTGGCAAATCTTTTGAAAAGAAAGCGTACTAAAGCGTTAGTAGTACTAACCCTGAAATTCAAGTCGTACGAGCGGAGGGTTAATGGTTTTTTGTAACCTTCCAATAGAAGCTTCATGACGTTTGGGTTGTCGAGGAGTGATTGTGACACGTTTGACGTGAAGCCGTTGAATCGAAAGGCGTCAGGAACAAAAACAGCATATTCTGAGTTCAAAAACTCTGCTTCCTGAAGGGCACTTTCGATATGTCGCGCTTCAACTGTCCTTACCAACGATTTCGCAATTTTTACCTGTGAACATAATTTTTTTCTGTGTGAAACACTTTTCATTTTTTAGGAAAATGAAGAAAACTCACGCAGGATAACACTCTTCGTAAATCTTGGATAGTCGTGAAGCTCTCCAGTTGCCTCAAATGCAATATGCGTGAGTCTCTCGGCAAGACTATCTTTACAGAAGGCCAGATAGAAGCGGCCTTAGAATCCACTCTAGTCTGTTTTGCTTGCTGAAAAAAGGAAGTAAGTGGGTAGTTTGTCCGGGTGAGTCAAACCCATTTGAAAAAACCCAAAGAACCAGCGTTGTGACTTCATTTAAAAAAATTAACTCCATTCTTCATTCAAGAAATATTATATTTCTATTTCTATCATAAATAATGATTATTTTCACTAAATGTGCCAAAATCCTGTACTTTTGGACAAATTTTTTCGAGCTTTTGAGAACGATAAAAAAAGTTGTAGGTTGTGACTTCATTTAAAAAAATTAACTCCATTCTTCATTCAAGAAATATCATATTTCTATTTCTATCATAAATAATGATTATTTTCACTAAACGTGCCAAAATCCTGTACTTTTGAACAAATTTTTTCGAGCTTTTGAGAACGATAAAAAAGTTGTAGGCATTGGCTTGTGATAAAAATTGGCAATGTTTTGTCATTTGACACTGGATTCCGGGCCTTATGGCTAAGGGTTTGAACATGAATTCCGAGATCAATTTTTTGCATAGTTGACAGCATTCGAAAGTGCCATGGATTCCGGGGAGATATTCATTAGGCCCGGAATCCATGGCACTTTCGAATGCTGTCAACTAGGCAAGGAATTGATCTCGGAATTCATGTTCAAACCTTTAGCCATGAGCCCCGGAATCCAGTGTCAAATGACAAAACATTGCCAATTTTTATAACAGGCCAATGCCTACAACTTTTTTATCGTTCTCAAAAGCTCGAAAAAATTTGTTCAAAAGTACTGGATTTTGGCACGTTTAGTGAGAATAATTTTTCTTGAATGAAGAATGGAGTTCATTTTTTCACAGTTCACAGGCCTACAATTTTTTTATCGTTCTCAAAAGCTCGAAAAATTTTGTGAATTTTTCGAGATTAATGATTAACAATGTTACCTTGTTTGCAGTTGAACTTTGCTGTTCTTCTGTATCAAGAAGATTCAAGTTGAACTTAAAGACATCCCCAACTTCAGAGTCAACTTCAGCTGTTTCAAACAGTTCTTCCTCTTCAACGGGAAGCTTTTCCTGTGCAGTTCCCGGACTTTTCGTAGAACTCGTTGAAGGTTCTTCTTCCTCTTCCAGTGGAAGTTCAGCATTTTCTTGGTTCACTGAACAAGATGTTGTTGGCAACATTTGTGCTGTTCCTGCCTGTGGAGAACTGGTTGAAGGTTCTTCTTCCTCTTCCAGTGGAAGTTCAGCATTTTCTTGGTTCACTGAACAGGATGTTGTTGGCAACATTTGTGCTGTTCCTGCCAGTGGAGAACTCGTTGATTTTTTTTTGGCTTGTTGAAGTTGACTGGGCAAATAAAACACCTGGGAGTCAACTGCGTCCATGTCTAAACACAACTTGTCTATATTGACTATGACTTCCGAAGTTTGTCCAAAATCTTACATAACAAAAAAAATTGGTTGAAAATCATGTTCAACCTTCAAGTTGCAATTGATTATTTTATTATTTTATTTTATTTCAGTCACTGAAATAGCGGTTATTTTTTATTGCAAAATTATTTTTTTCAGTTGGCCAAAAGCAACCCAGGGCCTGAGGGCTAACAAAACCTTACCAAACCGAAACTCTTCGTCTTCAAACTGCTTGCTTCGACGTCTATCAGCCAGGGAAAACGCTTTTTTGCAGCCTTTCCATGTTCTCACGACTGCATCAAAGTTTGTTCGTGTTGGCGCCAGAAAATTTGCTTCGACTCCTCGTACACGATTGCTCCTGATTTTGTTCCAGCAGTAGGGACTCAATGCATGTTCAGCAACTGCATAGATGTCCGCGAACCAAGAAGATTCGGGCACACCGCAAAACATGCATCGGAGCATGCTCTCCCGTTTGACCTGCTTAGCTCGGCAAACGTTTAGTCTTCTGTGGCGGTTGAGCGTGCCGGTAGAGTGAAAGACTTTACGACATTCTAAAAAAGTTATAGCTTATCACTGATATATCATGGGATGATCGAAGCAAAATTCTAATATGTGAATGATTATTGATTAATAACATGATGTAATTTAATTACAGTACTGGCTTCTGGAAAAACCAATAAAAGTTTTGTTGATTACCAGGTTACATGCATGCCATTTTCCTGTAAATATCGGTTGTTCTAATATGATTGATTTCAGTGATTCGTCACGAATTCGTGAATTACGAATTCATTCACGACAATGATTCGTGACGGTCACGAAACGGTTTCAGTAATTTAGTATAACTCGGTTATACGGGCCGTATCATGACAATGATTGTCACACTTGACGGTCAATATTTCAGTATTTAAATAATTTATTTTTCTTTATAATGCAATCTAGAGGTTTTTGTCAATCAAAAAATCAATCAAATGAACTTTAAATTCACTCAAAAACACAAAGTGTATTTTGTTTAAGACCAATCATAACTGTAGTTCAACTGAATGATGGTTTAACCATTCTAATTTACACTTAATTATTATAATTACTTACCATTGCAGGTTTTGTCAGTTTCTCTTCTCTGACTATTTGGCATTTCTTACTGAAAATAAGAAATTTAACTTGTAACAATCGTTGAATTTAAATTCAACTTTGAAAGTTTGAAGGTGGATTATAATCTTCGCTGCGATAAACGAATAAATGAAAAATAATTGAAACAATGTTATCAATAACTTTTCGCCGACAAGAAAGTTACGAGAAAAGACACGAGAAAGTTATATACTATTCCTGCCGTTTCAAAGCTCATGTGACTAACTAAACGTGTGTGTGAATAACAATGCACTGCCACGTGTTTCAGAGAAACTTTCTCAGAGAAACGGATTTATTGCTATGGTAACAGAGAAAGCATTGGACAAGTGTGCTAAATTACTGTAAACTACTGATTTTCATATAGGCCGTTTTTTTGCAATAATTTATTTTGTGTAATCTCAAAAAAGTTGGGTGCCGAAATCCGAGGACTGAATTCTTTTCTGGCCCGGAATCCGGGACAAAGCCTTTTTAACAGTTACCAACTAGTAGCACTGTACTACTAGTACATCATGTAGCAATTACATAAACTTATATATATATATATATATATATATATATATATATATATATATATATATATATCATACTTGAAGTAACTTACATGGACTTGAAGTCCACTGTAGACTGGACTGAGTATATAATATATTATATGATTAATATGAATACTATTATACTATAATATTATACTAATATTACTAATATATACTAATATTGATACTATAACTATTATACTATCATAGTATGATATATATTAATATGTATATGATGTAATTAATCTTTATTGATGGACAAAACTAGGAAGGACAAAACTAAATTGCACGTCACTGGCAACTTTTGAAAACGGTTTTAGTGGAAATTAAGATAATAACAAAATTGAAAGACAAATGAAAAAGTTATAAAGCGGATTCTTCGCATTTGGATTTTCTAAATTTTCGCAGTGAACTAATGGCCGAAACATTTCCTTCAGTTTTTTTGCCTCCACATTGATCCATTAACAATGGGCGGACATCATTGACGTTTATCTTTCTGAAACTTGATCCTGGCTGTAAAATATAGTTTTCAGGATCAAGAACACAATCAGATTTGATTGTATCAAAAATAAATTGAGCTTTGAGGAACTGAAAATCGCCTCCAGCAAAAAGGTCACAAATTAAAGCTGCCTGTGATTTTTTTCGTGTTCCTTTCGAGTTTCTTCGGTCTCCATTTTCACTGTTACAATCAGAAATTCCACTTTCACTTTGAATCTTTTTCTTTTTTGTTTGGCCCTTTCTAAGCGTCGTGTAGAATTCATCAACTTCTTCCGTTGTCATAGTTCCAATTGAAAGATCGGTTTCGTCCCTCAAAACTATGTAACAATGCGGGGTTTTGGAGTGTGAATATAAGAGAGTCTCTGCTGTGTCTTTTCGGTAAACAGAACCCCCATGTTCCTTGATCCACTTTTCCATCATAAGTTGGGCTGTTAGACGAGGCACGTGTCTGTTTCCTCCATCAACTGCAGGGGTTCCAGCAAACGAGCCCAGTACGTAAAATCTCATCCCAGTTAACATCTTATTCTTCGCACGCACTTCTCCGACAGCAATACGAGGATTCGGTACTGCGTCGATGCATATATCCAGATAAGTTTGTCCTAATGACACGTTGAAAACACTCGTAAGATTCGCTAAAACGTCAGGCATTTCTTTTTCTGCTTTAGTACGTTGAAGCAGCTTGCAAAAAGAGAAAAAACTTTCAAGAAAAAGTGGATCATGATTACACATTTTTCCGCCTCCACGCATTGTTCTTGTATGAAAATCTTTGCTGGCGTGATGGTTAGATTTTTCTAGACCTTCGCAAATGTGGTTCCACGGGGACACCACGAAGTTTCCTTCAACAATTTGCGGAATAGTCACCAGCTTGAGTTTGTATGGCGTCAGTCCGTGTTCTGCGAATAATAGTAAAGAAGTTTGATAGTAGGTTTCCGCCCAAAAATTGAAATCAATTACGTTAAAACTCTCCTTAGAACTTCTCAAGATAGTAATACAACGGTTCAAGCTTTTTCTCAAAAGTTCGCTTGCATGCAGAGTCGTTATAGAAAGTTTTCCTTTTGCTTTAGGGTCCTCTTTCGTGAACAAAATTGGATGCAATACTTTGAGGACATCAATGGAATTTGCGACGGTTTTATCTGAGGTACCGCTAACTATTTCATCGCACCACACTCCATCATATAGGTCGGTTATTGTTCCAAACTTGGCATCCTAAATTGTAACATTGTAAATTGTAACATTGTAAAATTGAAATTATAAGGATACATTAAAATGGTAATTTAGCATACCTTCAACTCCTCTTTGTCCGCGATAACAGTTAAGGCACCACTTCCAGATAACGATACCGCTCCAACAGTTCCAACTTGTTGCGCATTTTTTGCAGTTCTTGTAAATTGGAAGACGGGTCTCTTGGCATCACGACTTGACAGATTCTGTTCAAAGCGGTGAAGAAACTCCATTTCGAACGGACTTTTGTCGTTGATAATTTTTTGAGCCATTTTTCACAGGTCACTTTCAACGCATCGAGTGAGCATGTGCGTGGCATCTGGGCAAATGCATCTCACGTCATTAAGGAAAACTAGAGAAGTTTCAGGAATATTCGTGCGAAATGGAATCTTTACATCCGTTCTTCGACCAGTTATTTTGTCGCAAAGGGAAGGTAGAAAACGTTCGTCTTCTACATAAAGTGCCATCTTAGAAGGGTAATCTGTAGACAGGTCGTTTCCGGAGCCCATTATCAGTCGATGGAGAAACGGGGTATCTCCACTGTACGTCAATTTTGCTCCCAAATTTTTCAACTGATTTGTTTGCTGGAATAACCACCCTGACTCTTGACATCCGACAACACTCGGTCCCAAGTTCAACTCCATCGCAAACCTTGAGTCTTTTCCTCGATAAGCTAAAAAATCATTTTAGTCTCAAATTGAGAAAAAAACTTGTGAAGAAATGATTTTAAAATGATTTTAGAAAAAGGAGTACCTGCGAATCAGAAGACGCTCGTAGCAGATTGGGCGCTAATATCTTCAGAAAGTAGTCTAAAAGCCATTCTCGTAACTTCTGTGCCACCAATTTCACAACCGTCACCCCAAATATCGACTTTAACGTTGTTGATGTTTTCTGTTTTAAACAATAGAAAAACAGCTAGTTGTATACATGCAACCAAGTCCGTTCTGAATCCAGAGAAGGACTTCTGTGGTTTGCACAAGGCCAAAAAGTGATTTACAAGGCTTGCAGTTGATCGTTGGACATTTCTCATTGAGGGTACTAAATTATGTCCGAGGCCAATCAGTCGTAGTCTATTCCGGATAATGTTGATCACTTCTTCTACGTTTCCAGTTTTACAAGCGATGCCCAAGCAAAACTCAAAATCCTTCGTTGAACCTCTTTTAGAAAATAGTTCCATCGCCAAAACTCGTAAGACATTTGTGTCATTCTTTCTATACCCAGAATACGTCTTTTTACGGCTGAATGCGGATTGTCGAATCAATTTAACAAATGTGCTTATTTGAATTTTTTTGTCGTATCAGTTTCAGCACTTGTCCCCATAGTTGTTGGGAGTTGTCAGCTGTTATAGACATCAATTTTGATCGTTTCATTATCCTGGAAACGTGTCTTGACTCTTCCAATGTTTGAGGTAGTTTTGATTGAGTGCCGCACTGTTCAAATGAAAATGAAGTTTCGGTTGCTTTGAGCGCTTTATAAGAATCAACTTCGTCAGGTATGAACATTGGACCGAAGAAACACTTTACTAGCTCCTTCCGAGTCTTGGTCCAAGGCATTTCTCTTGAACCACGAAGAATTACGAGTTGCATTACGCGAGCCTAAACAGTGTTGTGTTATCCCAATTGGATATAAATTTTATTGAAAGTTGAATTTTAATTGAACGTAAAGATGAACGTAATTGAACGTAATTGAAGTTGAATTAATCAACGTAAAGAATGTTTGGTGACTGAAAACGATAAATTTGTGAAGAGTTACTTACTGCTAAAATTGTAGCTTTTTTTGATTGTCCCTGCACAGATATCTGACGAAGAACATCAGAAACGATCCACTTAACCGTCCCTGCGAGCATCTCTTCAAGAATTTTTGATAACTTGTCGTACTTTTTTTGGATAAACTTTTTGGCAATTGCATCCAGAATGTTACAGTCAACAAACTGACGGTTAATGTCCGAGTCGGCGCCAGAAATTAAAAATTTATTCCATAATTCCATTTGTTGAATCTTTCGATGAAGGACTTTTTTCAAAACAATGTTGAATTGAATTTATGCAATGGTGATTTAAAGTAACTATCATAGTTACTACATGATATAGTGTGAATCTTGACACTGAGTTGTGCGCACGCGCGTGCAAACTTTTTCTGACAACAAGTTACTAACTTATCCTATTATGAGACTCAAGCTTAAGTGTTGAATAGTTTATGAGACTCAAGTTTTAGTGTTGAATAATCATGAGTAGTATTCATATTCAACTCACAGGCTGTTTTTCTGAACTTCAAATGTTGAACATCAAATGAAACTAGTTAAACTAAAATAATTATAAAATTTGCTAGAATGCTGAAATCCTGTAAATGACAAATGGTCCCCATTGTCACGTTACGGTAACGGTTACAATTACCTGTTTTAAAAAAATGCATGCCGAAATCCTGTACATTTTAAATGTTCTAGAAGAATGAATATTGTTGTTCTACAACATGAACATCAAATACATGTAAAACTAGTGAAACTAAACTAATTGAAAAATCTGTATATACAGTATACAGTATAGAGTATATAGTATACAGTATAGAGTGATACAGTTGAACTTTATAGAGTATAAAATAGTTTTTTAACCCCATTGTCACGTTACGGTAACGGTTACAATTACCTGTTTTACAAAAGTCATGCCGAAATCCTGTACATTTTAAATGTTCTAGAAGAATGAATATTGTTGTTCTACAACATGAACATCAAATACATGTAAAACTAGTGAAACTAAACTAATTGAAAAATCTGTATATACAGTATACAGTATAGAGTATATAGTATACAGTATAGAGTGATACAGTTGAACTGTATAGAGTATACAATAGTTTTTTAACCTCTTTCTTTTCGAAAGAAGTCACTTAATCACTAAAAGATTTCTTTTGTTAATCATGGTATCATTAACAGAAAGAAGTCACTTAAGTCACTAAAAGATTTCTTTTGTTAATCATGGTATCATTAACAGTTTTGTTAATCATGGAATCCATGGCAAAACACTAAACATTTATAATTTTGTGTATTGATAATTGTTGTAAAATGTCATGGAATCCGGTCCCTTGGTAAAGTCCCGGATTCCAGAACACGCAGAAGCCAAAAGCCCAGGAATCCATGGTAAAACCGTTTTTTAATGCGTTGTAATATGGTATCGGATTCCATGGTTTTTGTCATGAATTCCGGGATTGGCCACAAAATCGGTGGTTTTAGCTGTCCCGGAATCCATGACAAAAGCTGGTCACATACAAACTGGTTTGAATTAGGAATCCACGGAATCTAAAATTATCAAAGAAAATGCGTGTGTTCCGGAATCCGGGACACACGATTTCTAGCTTTTTGGCACCGATTCCGCAAAAACCAAATAACACGGATTGGCGACGTAATGAACTGGTTCTAGTGGTTCAGATAAGCGAGCGTGTCGTTCTTCAAAGGTATATGGGTTATCTTGGAAAGAAGTTCGTGTAGATGTTTGGGGGTTTTGGGTAGTTGTAGGTGGTGTTGGGTTATCTTGGGATGACGTCGGTGAAGACTGACTGTGTGATTGTTGGTTAGCAATTTTTGATGGTTTTTGATCTATTCTTTTAGTGAAAAAATTTATGTTTATTGTAGTATTCTTCTAGAAAAAGAATTAGAAGGATTGTTGCTAGGGCGAATGTGATGATTGCTTTCTTTATACATTTGCATATTGTCAAGATGAGGGATGATAGAAATGTTATAAAAATTACAAATAGTAAAAAATATCGGTTCTTCTAAAAATGGTTCGTATCATTTAGATAAGTTTTGTGAATCGTACCTGTGGATATAGTCAATAGCTTTTGAAAGTTGGAGGTATAGTTCAAATATGGAATAGAAAATTTAAAAAATATTGCAAAAAATGATTAAGATTATTACAAAAGTTTCAAAGGTATCAAAAAGAAATATGATTAAAAGTTTAAATATCGTTAAAAAGTTTATGAGAATGTTAAGAATTATGTTGACTGATCGAGAGAAAAGCATTTAAGAAATGGCTTCTCGATCGAATTTTTTTTGTTGTTTGAGGCAATTTTCAAGTGTGGTCGAATTATTTATTGGTTTTTTGACAAGTGGGTTGAGTTTTGTGAAAAATTGTTGGGAGCGAATTTTATGGTGATCGGGAGGTCTTCTTTGTCTTTATTTTTATTTGTCAAAAGATCTGGGGTATTTTTGAGATTTTTATTTTTTAGGCTAATTAAAATGGTCGTTCTTTTACTTTAGGCAAATTTAACATATTTGTTTGGGGGGTATTTGAGGTCTGAGTTGGGGAAATATTGTTGATCTTTGGGTTATTAGATAAGGGAGGGTTATGATATTATGGTGATATTTATTTTAGTTGTCAAGTTGGGGTGGTTTGCTTATTTTTGACCTGGAGGTCGCAAAGTTATAGTTATAGATATGCCAGGAGTTTAATATCGTTCGTCTAGTTGGTTTGTGTTAGAGTTAGAGAAGGTGACGGATTGGATGAATCCTATTGGCTAATTTTGAACTAGAATCGTTGCGTGTCTGTCAGCATGTTATTTTGAAAAATGAAAGTTCAAAATATTTTAGAGGTGCAAAGATTATTAAATATAAAATTAAAGCTGTTTTTGAAATTGAACTTTCTTTAATATTTTAGATTGTGGGATGAATGTTTTATAGTTTTTGCGTGGTTGATTTCTAAGTCGTGATGACTCTCTATGTTCTGATTTGTCGATTTGATCTTGGGGTATAATTTTTTCTGTCATTTTTCTATTTTTTCGTTCTTTTTGATGTATATTTTGATCTAGCTTTTTTGTATTGTTTTTCGTTGTAGTTGATTTTTTATTTTGGTTTTCGATGTGAATGTCATGTTGTTCTTTTGTTTCATTTTCCGTATGTGGGTTATTTTGAATAACTTTTAAACCTGTGAAAGAATATAATTGAGTTAGTTCGCGTAGTGCGTATTCTTTTGGGTAATAAGGTAATAGATTGTTTCGATGCTGAACAATTTCTTTTTGGTCTGAGTCGGTGATTTTATATGTTACGTCAGTGGGTTTGGCATTTATTTGGTATGGTCTTTACAAAGGGGTTGTAATTTTTTAGAAATTCCTTTTTGAGTGTTAAAATTAGGTATTAAAACAAATGTTCCAATTTTTAAATCGGAGGCTGGTGTAAAGCGTGAATTTATTTGTTCATTAATGTTTTGCCTTTGTAACAACTTTTTTGTTACTTTTGGTAAATTTCATTGTGTTTTTTATCTCTGTTTAAAAACCATTCGGTGTGTGTACCGGAGGCTAATTTAAGAATTTGTGGGTGATGAAAATGATCTTCATCATGTGTGTGTAAAGGTAGGTTATAACAAATTGAGTCTTTATTCGGTTGACAATGACTTTGTGCATTTTTATGAGAGTTTGCTGTAACATAATTGGTTTGCGTGGCTTTTGATTAAAAACCATTTCATATGGTGACATTCCTAGAGTTGTCGTGATTTGTGAATTATATGCTAAGGGAAATAGTTTTACATCTGCTGACCATTCGGTGTATCTTGTATCATTTCCATTGATGATACATCTAAGATATTCTTGTAGTGAACGGTTCATACCTTCGACTAAGCCGTTAGTCCAAGGTGCGTGAGATGTACGTGGTTTATGTTTGATGTTATATAAATGACATAGTGTGATGATTTCATTATTTATGAATTCCGTACCGTTGTCTGTAACTAAAATTTCTGGTAGTCCGAATTTGGCTATCCAGTGTTCATGAAGTGCTGTGTAAGCGTAATAAGCGTTACAATGTGGTACTGGGTTAAGTGCTACATAATGTGTAAATGCGTCAACAATTACCATAATGTAGGAGTTTCCTTCGGATGATGGTGAAATTGGTCCTTTTGTGTCGAGTGAAATTCTATGGTTGAAATATAAGCTTTGTCGTTTAAAATCTTGATTTTGTTCTATTTGTTTTTGATTTGGATAAAGTTTATTTAGCTGACATACTATACAATCATTGCATAGTACTTTTATCCAAATTGGTGCATTTGGAAAATAGAAATTTTGTACAAAATTCGAATATGTTTTCTCTGATCCAGAATGTCCTTTAATGTTTTGTGTATGTGAAATATTAAAAGCTATGAGAATCATACTTAAAGGGAGACAGGGAACTGTAGATTCATTTAATTGGTATTCCAGAAGGTCTGTGTTTTCATTAATTGTTGTATTATTAAATTTTCGAAAATATCGGAGGAGTGTTTTATTTCCTAAGATTGTGGTATCTGCTTTTACGGGTTTAGTTTTATATTTGTGCCATGATTTTAGTTGTCTATTTACTGGGTCAAGATTTTGATATTGTTTCAAGGTATTAATTGTAATTTTATTTGTTGGGGGGAGAAAAATGTTTTCAATTTCTAATTTAGATAAAGGAATTGTATCAAGAGGGTCATGGAGGTCAAAAACTTGATTTATTGTGTATTTTGAATCGCTTGTTTGTGGTCCTGATAAATTTATTTTATCAGTTAGATTTTCTTTTTCAATTAACGGAAAAAGGTCTTTTTTATGCGAGTGTTGTTTTATTCTTTTTTGTTGGGTGTTATTTTTTATCCATTGTGAGTATGGAATTGGTTTGAAAGTTGATGTTCCAAGTAGATCAACTTCGTAGTGGTTATTTTGGCAATCTAAGTAAAGTGGGAAGTGTTGTAGGTTATTTATCTGTGATTGTTCAACGTCAGTTTTTACTGCATATTTGCATTCTAGTCGGGGTGATGTTTCGTTTTCTGCAAGGTAAAATTTTATATTTTTGGGTATTTCAACTGTAGTTTTACGTGTAAGTAATTCAGGTGGTGTATTTCGACTTAATGTGTCTGGTAATGCAAGATTCTTTCCTGCTGTCCAAACTATATGTAAGTTTGGAAATTTCATTAGAATTAATTGAAATCTGTAAACTCGGTGATTTGGATTGGATTTTTGTGTAAAGAGAAAAATGATTGGTTTGTGATCTGTGAATAGAACTGTTGGATGTTTTGATCCAAGTATCAGAAATTCATATTCTGTAAGTGTATAAATTATAGCTGTACATTCTCTGATTAGAGTTGAGAGTCGTAGCTCTGCTTGAGTGAATAATCGAGAATTTGCTGATGTAAGGTTCATTTTGTTTGTACCATTGTGTGATTGTAATAATGCTGCGCCGTTGCCAAAATTTGAAGCATCGCACATTGCATAGAATGGTTGATTTGGATCGGGAATTGTATTCGAAATTTGTTCAGTTAAGAGTTTTTTAATTTCTTCAAATCGTGTTTGATGTTCTGTATTCCATTCAAAATTATTTTGTTGTCTGAGGATATTATAGAATGGTCTTAAGTCTAATTGCATTTTATAGACGTATTTGCTTAAAAAATTTAACATTCCAAGGAATTCTTGGATTTTCTTTTTGTTTGTTGGTGGTTGAAGCTTCTGAATAGCATCAATGCGTGATTTTAATGGAGTGATTGTCTTTCTTTCTATATTGTGTCCTAAAAGTTTAACTCGTGTTAAAAAGAAGTGTGATTTATCGGGGGCGGCCTTCAGATTTTCGTTCTGAAGTATTTTGTGATAGTGTTCTAAGACTTTAAACATTTCTTCTTTTGTCTGTGATTGCATAAAAACATCGTCTAAATAGGTGATTGCGTTTTTCTTGAGTATTAGTGGTCTAAAAATTTTGCTCATAAAAGCTGAAAATGCTGCTGGTCCTATGGATATTCCATAGAATAGGCGGTTGAATTCATATTGTTGATTTCCAATAACAAATTGTGTTAAGCGTCGCGATTGTTCATCTAGTGGCATTTGATTGTATGCACTATTCATATCTGCGGTTGTAAAGTATTTTCCGTTTATTTTTGTTAAAATAACTTGTATTGGTTCAATAGGCCAATTGCATTTTGATTCGTCTATTAGTGAATTAAGATATCTAGCGTCTAGAACTAGTTTTAATGATTCTCCTTTTGCTGGGATGATAACATGGTTGATAAATGTGTTATCTTTTGGTTGTTCTTCTTTGTTTACCGGTGAGATAGTTTTGTATTGCTCTAAAATATCGAGTAATCTGTTCACTTTATCGTGTAAATGAATTGGTACTTTAGTTGCTCTTTGTTTTTTGAAAACTGCGTCAGGTTTTAGCGGGAGATGTAGTGATGAACTGATTTTGCCAACATCAAATTTGGATGTTGCATAGACTGATGAATATTTTATTAGCTGTTTGGCTAACTTATCAAATTCGTCTTGTATTATTTGTGAAAGTTGGAAGTTAAACATTGTTAAAAATTTCTGTTGATCCTCTGTATAGTTTTTTATGTTGAATGTAGGTTTGAAATATGGGGTTTTTTTGAAATAATCTGTATTTCTTTTTTCATTACTTATTATATTTTTTATGGATAGTTCTTCGTTAAGAATTGTGGATTGGCAAATATCTAATAATTTGAGTATGTTATTTACGCGGTATGCTTTTTCATGCATTGGTAATATCGTAGCGTTGGTTTCGCAATATCCTAAGAGTCCTAAGGGTAATTTTACTTGATACGGTGTATTGTTGTATACATGTAACGAAATGATATCTGAATTCGTATTTTTCAAATATTTTATGGATGAAATTGTGATTTTGAAAAACTTATGGATAGGTTTGAATTCAAAGTCTGACATATAGAGTTGTTGTTTATTTTGATTTTTATATATATATATGTTTCCTGATAGTGGTTTCAGGTGTTTTTGTTGTTGGTTATAAACTGGATAAAATTTTGAAAAGAATGGTGGTTGTTTATTTGATCTTTGAAAAAATGTTAGGGCGGTGTCTTTTGTTTTTGTCTACTTGTCTTTGATTAGTATTTTACTATTCAAGATGTTGATTGTTGGTATATATTTAGAGATAAATGGTATTCCAATGATATTGTGTTTAGTATCAGTGATATGAAATATTTGTTTAAATGGTTTATTTAAAATTTTATTTTGCTCTATTTTTCTTGTGGGGAGAAGAAATAATTGAACTTTTCCATAGTTTACCAATGTTGATCCTTGTGCTGTTGCTAGTTTACTGGAGGTTGCAAGGGGCGTTAATTTTGGGTGTAATGTTTTGATTTCATTCCATGTGGGAATGTTAATTATGTTTGATTCTGCTCCTGAATCAATTAAAAAATCAATCTCAAGATCTGGTGGTTGAAATTCTTTGTTTCTTGGACTTTCTAAAAGAAATGGTATTGTCCAAATTTTTTCTTTGGGTTGTTCTTTTGGTACGTTTTGGTAGATGTGATTTGTATTCAAGCACTTTGTTTTGTCATTTTCAGTGGGTTTATTTACAGTGTTGATTTCGTTAGTTTCTTGTGCCGTTTGTGTGGTATGGATGGGTTCAATATAATAATTGTGAAGGAGTTCTAATTGATTTTCATATATATGTGATGAAAAAGGTTGTTCATATATAATATGTTCGTAGTCGTTTTCGACTGCTATCATATTTATGGAGATAGTGTTTTCTCTATCACTTTCTGAATCTGATGATCCACAGTTTATTTGATTTAGTTGTAGTTCGTCATTTACTGTGTCATCTATACCTGGGGGGTCTGATGTTGTTTCTGGATTTGATTGTACTTGATTTATATGTCTTTGATGTTTAGGTGTACTACTTCTGTGGCGATTGTTAGAATTGATATAATGGTTATTATTTCTGTGTGGTGATTGGGAATAATTTCTATAACGATTATTATAACTTGAATGTCGATTTTGTGAATTGTTTCGTGATCTGTTTTGATAATTATCGTTTGATCTGTGATAGTTTGATCTGTTAGATGAGTTATTCCTTGATCGATTGTTCGGGTAATTCTGATTTCGGTCGTTTGAATAACTTCTATTTCGATTATTTGAATAGTTTCTATTTCTATTATATGATGAGTTTCGTGATTGATTGTTTTGATAGTATTTATTCCTTGATTGGGAATTAGATCTAGAAACAAATTGTGTTGTATTTGAATTTGATCTGGAGTAGTTATTTCGACTATTTGGTCTATTGTAATGATTTTGTGAAGAATTTTGTGTATTTCTTCGTTCTGGTGATCTTCCTCTATAACTTGAGTTATATGGTGATTGATTTCTCGTGTAATTGGTATTGTTCGGAAGTGGTTTTCCTGAACTGTTGTTGCTGTATACATTTTTGTTTGGTAGATTTTGATCTTTCTTCATGTATTGATAGAATGACTTATTTGGTTCTTTATATTTTTGAGGTTTGTTTTGGTTATCCTGTTGTTTTTGTCTACATTCAGAAATACTATGTCCGTATCGTCGGCAATAATTACACCATTTTTTGAAAGATGGTTTTCCTTTAAAATTTGGGTGTTTTTCATAAATATTTAGTATTTCAGTGATTTTTTCAACGAGGTCTGTATCTGATTCCTGTATATTGTTGATATTTGTGGTATTTGTTTCAATGCGTTTAACATATTGTAATTTCAGATTTTCTGTTTCTTCAAGTTTCATTGTGATTTCTGCTTGTTCTAGTTTGTCTACTAGTTTTCGAAAATCTAGATCGGGCTCTCGAATTGAGGAGGGATGGGATGCTCTCTTTTTTATTGCTATTTTCCTTAATTGAGGTGTTAAGGTCATCATTAAGATTTCTGTCATTTTTGTGTTTTTATAGTCGTGTGTATTTAATGAATATGCTTTTCGAACTAGTGTTTCGATACGTACTGCTAGTTGTTTGATGGTTTCATTTGGTAATCTGCGAATTTCATTACATAAAACTCTTTGTTGTTGTTTATTTCTCTCGGAGTCAAACATTTTTGAAAATTCTTGTGTAAATCTTTTCCAATTTGATTTTATTTCTATAGGCAAAACTGAAAACCATTTTTGGGCTGCGCCGTCTAAGGTTGTCTGTATCAACGCTGTGCGTCGATGTATCCAATTTTGATGTAGTGGCGTATTAATTGGTTCAGGTCCTATATTTAAAATTAAATTTGCTGTTACTGCATTTAAATAATCTTCTACAGAATATTCAGGATCTGTTCCTGTAAATACCATCAGTGGTTTATTTGATGTTATTGATGATCCACCCATAAGGTATGGATTCATTGTCATTTGTAATGATTCTGCGGCATTTGGCATTTGTGAAAAATTTGAAAGTTGATTTTTTGTTATTTCGTGTTGTTGAAGGTAATATGGGAGTGGTATTTCATTTTGCATTTGTGTTGGTTGATACGAGTGTTTAGTCATTGGGTTTTGTGATTGAATTGGTTGAAAAGATTGTGTATTAATTGGGTTTTGCATTTGTATTAGTTGTTGATTTTGTGTATCTGTTGGATGTGGAGAAAAAATTCTATGATATCTATGTGGTTTCTGCACTCCTTGTCCACGATATTCTTGAGTATATGGTGCAAATATATCTGGTTGTAAATAATCATCATCAGAGGATAGATAATCTGTTTGATGAGGTGCTTGCTTTTTATTTTTATTCTGTTGAAAGAATGGGTAATTTACACTACGATCCTGTGGAGGATGTGAATTAGTATGAAAATTTACTGAGTTGGTTGCTGCCATTGGGTTATCCCAATATCGAGATCTTATCTGATTATTATTATTTTTTCGTGGGGGATAGTTTGTTTTTGATGAATGTGCGTAATTATAATTGTGTTCCGCAAAAGTGTTTTTTTGTGAGTGTTCTGCGTGTTTTTGACGGTACTGTCATGGGTCTATATGTTTGATAATCCATTTGTGAATATTTTGGAGCAACCGAAGGTTTAACGGTTGATTGTAAGGTTACCTGTGCTAGTGAAGTGTTTGTATTTCTTGGTGTTGTTAAATTTGGACGTATCGGTGAAATACTTTGTTGTGTAGTTGTTGTTGTTTGGACGATTTCTTCATTTATGAAGTGTGATGGTTTTAAACATTGTTAAAAATTTCTGTTGATCCTCTGTATAGTTTTTTATGTTGAATGTAGGTTTGAAATATGGGGTTTTTTTGAAATAATCTGTATTTCTTTTTTCATTACTTATTATATTTTTTATGGATAGTTCTTCGTTAAGAATTGTGGATTGGCAAATATCTAATAATTTGAGTATGTTATTTACGCGGTATGCTTTTTCATGCATTGGTGATATCGTAGCGTTGGTTTCGCAATATCCTAAGAGTCCTAAGGGTAATTTTACTTGATACGGTGTATTGTTGTATACATGTAACGAAATGATATCTGAATTCGTATTTTTCAAATATTTTATGGATGAAATTGTGATTTTGAAAAACTTATGGATAGGTTTGAATTCAAAGTCTGACATATAGAGTTGTTGTTTATTTTGATTTTTATCATACTGATGAACTTGTTTTATTGAAAAATTATATATGTTTCCTGATAGTGGTTTCAGGTGTTTTTGTTGTTGGTTATAAACTGGATAAAATTTTGAAAAGAATGGTGGTTGTTTATTTGATCTTTGAAAAAATGTTAGGGCGGTGTCTTTTGTTTTTGTCTACTTGTCTTTGATTAGTATTTTACTATTCAAGATGTTGATTGTTGGTATATATTTAGAGATAAATGGTATTCCAATGATATTGTGTTTAGTATCAGTGATATGAAATATTTGTTTAAATGGTTTATTTAAAATTTTATTTTGCTCTATTTTTCTTGTGGGGAGAAGAAATAATTGAACTTTTCCATAGTTTACCAATGTTGATCCTTGTGCTGTTGCTAGTTTACTGGAGGTTGCAAGGGGCGTTAATTTTGGGTGTAATATTTTGATTTCATTCCATGTGGGAATGTTAATTATGTTTGATTCTGCTCCTGAATCAATTAAAAAATCAATTTCAAGATCTGGTGGTTGAAATTCTTTGTTTCTTGGACTTTCTAAAAGAAATGCATTTGTCCAAATTTTTTCTTTGGGTTGTTCTTTTGGTACGTTTTGGTAGATGTGATTTGTATTCAAGCATTTTGTTTTGTCATTTTCATTGGGTTTATTTACAGTGTTGATTTCGTTAGTTTCTTGTGCCGTTTGTGTGGTATGGATGGGTTCAATATAATAATTGTGAAGGAGTTCTAATTGATTTTCATATATATGTGATGAAAAAGGTTGTTCATATGTAATAGGTTCGTAGTCGTTTTCGACTGCTATCATATTTATGGAGATAGTGTTTTCTCTATCACTTTCTGAATCTGATGATCCACAGTTTATTTGATTTAGTTGTAGTTCGTCATTTACTGTGTCATCAATACCTGGGGGGTCTGATGTTGTTTCTGGATTTGATTGTACTTGATTAATATGTCTTTGATGTTTAGGTGTACTACTTCTGTGGCGATTGTTAGAATTATTATAATGGTTATTATTTCTGTGTGGTGATTAGGAATAATTTCTATAACGATTATTATAACTTGAATGTCGATTTTGTGAATTGTTTCGTGATCTGTTTTGATAATTATCGTTTGATCTGTGATAGTTTGATCTGTTATATGGGTTATTCCTTGATCGATTGTTCGGGTAATTCTGATTTCGGTCGTTTGAATAACTTCTATTTCGATTATTTGAATAGTTTCTATTTCTATTATATGATGAGTTTCGTGATTGATTGTTTGGATAGTATTTATTCCTTGATTGGGAATTAGATCTAGAAACAAATTGTGTTGTATTTGAATTTGATCTGGAGTAGTTATTTCGACTATTTGGTCTATTGTAATGATTTTGTGAAGAATTTTGTGTATTTCTTCGTTCTGGTGATCTTCCTCTATAACTTGAGTTATATGGTGATTGATTTCTCGTGTAATTGGTATTGTTCGGAAGTGGTTTTCCTGAACTGTTGTTGCTGTATACATTTTTGTTTGGTAGATTTTGATCTTTCTTCATGTATTGATAGAATGACTTATTTGGTTCTTTATATTTTTGAGGTTTGTTTTGGTTATCCTGTTGTTTTTGTCTACATTCAGAAATACTATGTCCGTATCGTCGGCAATAATTACACCATTTTTTGAAAGATGGTTTTCCTTTAAAATTTGGGTGTTTTTCATAAATATTTAGTATTTCAGTGATTTTTTCAACGAGGTCTGTATCTGATTCCTGTATATTGTTGATATTTGTGGTATTTGTTTCAATGCGTTTAACATATTGTAATTTCAGATTTTCTGTTTCTTCAAGTTTCATTGTGATTTCTGCTTGTTCTAGTTTGTCTACTAGTTTTCGAAAATCTAGATCGGGCTCTCGAATTGAGGAGGGATGGGATGCTCTCTTTTTTATTGCTATTTTCCTTAATTGAGGTGTTAAGGTCATCATTAAGATTTCTGTCATTTTTGTGTTTTTATAGTCGTGTGTATTTAATGAATATGCTTTTCGAACTAGTGTTTCGATACGTACTGCTAGTTGTTTGATGGTTTCATTTGGTAATCTGCGAATTTCATTACATAAAACTCTTTGTTGTTGTTTATTTCTCTCGGAGTCAAACATTTTTGAAAATTCTTGTGTAAATCTTTTCCAATTTGATTTTATTTCTATAGGCAAAACTGAAAACCATTTTTGGGCTGCGCCGTCTAAGGTTGTCTGTATCAACGCTGTGCGTCGATGTATCCAATTTTGATGTAGTGGCGTATTAATTGGTTCAGGTCCTATATTTAAAATTAAATTTGCTGTTACTGCATTTAAATAATCTTCTACAGAATATTCAGGATCTGTTCCTGTAAATACCATCAGTGGTTTATTTGATGTTATTGATGATCCACCCATAAGGTATGGATTCATTGTCATTTGTAATGATTCTGCGGCATTTGGCATTTGTGAAAAATTTGAAAGTTGATTTTTTGTTATTTCGTGTTGTTGAAGGTAATATGGGAGTGGTATTTCATTTTGCATTTGTGTTGGTTGATACGAGTGTTTAGTCATTGGGTTTTGTGATTGAATTGGTTGAAAAGATTGTGTATTAATTGGCTTTTGCATTTGTATTAGTTGTTGATTTTGTGTATCTGTTGGATGTGGAGAAAACATTCTATGATATCTATGTGGTTTCTGCACTCCTTGTCCACGATATTCTTGAGTATATGGTGCAAATATATCTGGTTGTAAATAATCATCATCAGAGGATAGATAATCCGTTTGATGAGGTGCTTGCTTTTTATTTTTATTCTGTTGAAAGAATGGGTAATTTTCACTACGATCCTGTGGAGTATGTGAATTAGTATGAAAATTTACTGAGTTGGTTGTTGCCATTGGGTTATCCCAATATCGAGATCTTATCTGATTATTATTATTTTTTCGTGGGGGATAGTTTGTTTTTGATGAATGTGCGTAATTATAATTGTGTTCCGCAAAAGTGTTTTTTGTGAGTGTTCTGCGTGTTTTTGACGGTACTGTCATGGGTCTATATGTTTGATAATATATTTGTGAATATTTTGGAGCAACCGAAGGTTTAACGGTTGATTGTAAGGTTACCTGTGCTAGTGAAGTGTTTGTATTTCTTGGTGTTGTTAAATTTGGACGTATCGGTGAAATACTTTGTTGTGTAGTTGTTGTTGTTTGGACGATTTCTTCATTTATGAAGTGTGATGGTGTTTGGATATCTTGTTGTGTAAGATTCCTAGTTCCATTAAGGTTTTCATTGTGTATGACGGTCGAATTGAAACTGTTATTTCGCGCATCAGGTAAAAATGTATTATAGTTTAATGGTGTTGCATCAATGGTTAATGGTACTACTCTTACATAATCTCTTGTATAAGATATTGTACTTATTGCTTGACTTGAGATTGATTGTGGGATATTTATGAATGCATAATGAGACCATTCGGGGTCCCAAACGTAGTCTGACTGTTCTGCGATGGCGGTATCATCGTTTGAATTTTGAGGTCTGAAATTTTTTCTTGCTTGTGAAATTAAATCTATATTATGTGTGAAATAATCTTTTATAAACCATGCCAAAATTTTTTGTAAGTCATGTTTTGTATGTTGTGAAACTTCATCTTTAGTGAAATTTTCTTTAATTATATGTAGGAAAGTTGAAAATAGTGTGATTTCATGTCGTACCCTTATATGTTTGGATGTCTCTGTCGGTGAGACATTTGGGATTGGGATTTCGTTTTCTAATATTGAAATATAACTATATATTATTGCAAAAACTTCATTAGTAAATATGGAGTTTGCTCTTTGTGAGTTATGATATTGTATGCTTTTTATATATTCTAAGAATACTTTTGAAAATTCTAAGTCAAGATCGTCTGTTTGAATTACATATCTGCGGTGATTCGGGTTTGGTGTACTGAATTCTATGGTGTAGATTCCGTATTGTTGTGTTAAATTACATATATCTTTTAGATAATGATCAATAATTTGTCTTTTTATTTTTACATCTGGGAACTCTGCTTTACATGGGCTGATTCCGAGTTCAAACAAATTTAGGAGAAAATTCTTGCAAAGATCATGTTGTCCTCTATTATCGGGTGCATCTACGAGGAAGGGGTAGATATCGTCATCATCTGGACTATCTTCACTTGGAGTGTGTGTTTGGCTCATTTTTTTGTTTAATGACTGTTAATAGATAATTATCGATGTGTCTAATTGGTTGATTCCAATTATACAAGTGTACTGGTTTGTGTTTATATTGCTTTTTTATTCTTCTTTTTCCTCTTTTTGATGAATTTGATGTTGTTTCTGAGTCGGAAAAATATAATTGATCTTGAATGGGGCAATTTTTATCAATGGATTCTTTTAATTTATAAAGTTCGTCTAAATTGCTGGCTTCTGATTCTGAGAATGCGTTTCTATTTTTGGAAAATCTTTTTCGTGTTATTTGTCTTTGTTTGGTTATTATTTTCCTTTTTAGTGTTTGTCGTTTTGTTCTGATATATCCAATTGTTTGTGTATGAGGTGTGATTACAAGGTCGTATTTTTTGTTATCTATTTCACAGTTGTGCAAAACGATTGTTTGTTTGTTTCCTAGGTTTTTAAATGACATAAGGTTTAGGATGAGGGATGCAAAAAGTTGTTAGATGATTTCTATTTTCTTAAACTGTTAGTCCTTACGATTTTTTGGTTAGCTTAACCTGGGTCTATTTGTTCAGGGTTGGAGAGAAAAGTATATCGATTCCGAAGAATGATTTTTTACTTTCTCGTTGCTAGTATAAGCTAAGGTGTTAACTTACTTAATCTTACTTAGGGGTAGTGATTGTGTTCAAGGGTTGGAGAATAGTAAATCGATCCACAAGGTTCAGGTATAATTAGAACGCGAGTAGTTCGTTAGATACTATTTTAAACTTACTAAGTCTAATATTTATCCTGGGTCTGGTAAGAGGAGGGTTCAAGTGAAGGATGAATAACCGAAAATCTTCACTGCTTATCCTAATTTGAATGGTTAGTTTTATTTAAAAATTTCTATTAATCGTGGGTCTTTTGGAAGGGTTGGATAGTGAATCGACGTTTGAGGTCGTTAGACACTTGTTAAGTGGGTGGGGGAGAACAAAATTGTTCTTTTTGATCCAAGGATAGGCCTTGATGATCAGGTTTTAAATTTGGTGAAATAGAAAATTAATTAAGATCCAAGGATAAGCCTTGATGATCTGATTTTAAAATTAAGTGGATTTATGTTTAAAATTGTTTAAATTTATTTAAGAAAAAGATTTAGTCTTTTAATGATATTAGTGAGCTTATGATTGCTGTTATGTTTAGGTGATGAAGCTGGGGCAACAGATGATTTTTATGATTACTAACAATTTATTGTCATGCTACTAATTTTTGTTTTGATTTTCAATAAATATTTTCCAAAAATGTTTTATGTAATACTGCAGAATTTAGGAAAACGATCTGAGATCTTTTTATCAATCGTTATTGTATATTAATAGATTTGCTTAGCGCCTAAAATGATCATGAAGATTGACTTCAAGATTTTATGTTTGCAAATGAAAATCTAAATTCATTGCTAATAAGATTCTAAATATAAAAGTTTGTGTTGGCTTTTGCCGTACTATCATATAACTATTTGGTAAGTTTCTACTTTGTCGTATGTCGTCTCTGGTTCGAGGTCTTCTTCCAATTCCGGGTAGTTCTATTATCGTTCGGAATATTGGCTCTGATCTATTGAGTCGTAGAGACATTTCGATTAAATTATCGTCGTATAACATTTTGAAAATGTTTTGTCTAAATTCTAATCTATTTTTGGTTAATTCTAAGCTATTAAGGTCTTGTTCGAGACTTATGGTCGCACCAGATGAGTTAGGACCGATGTGGTTAACTCATAGAGTAATTTCGGATAGGGTACACCGTCTGCTCGTCACGCTATCTGATTTTCGGCCGGACAGATTCGTGCAACTTTTTAGTCTAATACCGATCCTAATCTTACTCTTATACTATCTAGTCTCAGGTTGTTTAACTAGTCTCTGCTAGGCTCAATAGATCTAGGGTATACTGGTTTATTGCGGCTGCTGAAGTTCTCTCGGAGAGGCAACTAATTTCTAAGTTAAATTCAAATCTCTCTGGTGCTGAAATTACAAGTAATTCCAGCACTTACAAATAAGTGGGTTGTTAGTTAGATGGATCATGATTGGTTAATATTAAATACTTTACAGTGGTAAAATATCTAATTTATCCAATCATAAAATGTAGTTTAGATCAGGTTCCACTACCTACAATTCCCAGCAAGGAATGCATTGCCTCTATGAACATATGGGTATCGCATAATCTTCGCTGCAGTGTACATGTTTGATTTTACTTCACGGTAATAATTGTAACCGGTTATTAAATGATTTGTGCAAAGTATTAGCAATTAATAATTTCTCGTCCATCCAGTAGCAATTGTCTTTTAACTGAAAGTATTTGTTAATAACAAGAACTTTGTGGGTTGGAAAAATACTGGACCACTAAAGATAGAAGATTAAACAAATCAGTAAGTTCATTTGTTTTTTTACTTCTCTACAGTTTTCCAGATAATAGACGTAAGACCAATTTTAGAATCATTGCTGGTA